>NC_060002.1:601038-901558 GCF_912999745.1 Papilio machaon
TTTATATATATAGATGTTATATATTTTTATAAATACTCGGTAATAAATTCTAGAAAAGTTGACAAATAACTGCAATTTAGATCATAAAAATTTATGATAAAACGGCATCAAAGTCAATACATCTTAAAAAGTAAACAGCGCAGCGGTCGAATCCGTCTTATTGCTGAACATGATCTGTCTGTCGGCAGTGGATTTAAGGGATCTTTGTTTGTTCAATTGTGTCAGATAGCTTGAATTATTCACCCTTCTGTATCAATACTAATATTGCGAAACTATCCATCTCAACTTGTATTACAACAATATAACAAATCGAGCTTTTTCTTTCGATGATTTTAAATCATTACTTCTTCAATAGTAACCAGTAATCGTCTCTTAAAAATGTTCTCCATAGAAAGTGTTATCAAGTAACAGATGGAAAATCTTTGCATTGTTATCTGTTTTAAGGTAAATAAATTTTAATTAAATCTAATCAGAAAATGATTTCTATCCTGAACTGTGTTTATATAATTATCTTTACCACTTAGGCGATAGGCACAAAACCTGTCAGGTTATCTGCATAGACCCAAGAGAAGGTCATCAGGGTTATGTGGTCGTGAAAGAATATTGATAAGTTTAATGCACAATAATTTTCAACAATGGCCCAAGATTTAAATTATCATAGTTTCTGTCAGCAGCTTATAAATAACGAAAAGTAAAAGAACAAATGCTGACCTTCCGAAAAAATAGATAAAACATTTTAACTATGTTCTATTTGTACAGGATGAACAATGATACCAAATAATTTAGAAAAGTTTTTTGGCGCCAAATTCGCTATTGACAGATTGTCCGAACATAATTTAACCCTCTTAACGCCGGCTAAGGCACATTTGTCCCCAGTCGTAACTCTTACGAATGGAGACGCAGTTTCAGACAAACTGACTGCGGGAAAAACAAGTTGATAATAATGAATTACCAGTGTTCCTGATGTTTTGCCTCGCTCGATGCGACACTGCGGTGCCTTTATTTTCTCTCCAAAGTACATACATACAAAACTTTGTTCCTATGCAATGTCTAATTACACAAATATAGAGAGTGTTTGTAATATTATAATGACTTTAAACATAACTCTTCTTTGCAGTAACATATTTTTTTTTTGTATACCTTACATTCGTTATATATTTTTGGTGTATATATAATAAATTCTAGTAGTAAAGATATCAAAACAGAATTCATGTAGTAATATAAGTTACATATATTCCTATGTAGCATTTAATACAGCCCTAGGATACCAGCACGACGGCCTATCTCGGGGCCTTATGAAAACTAATGCGTTCATTTGGCGACTCGGTGACCGGCGATAAGCTATGTCAGCCTGGTAGTTGGGATTACTTCGGACCCCGGCCGGACCCACTGATAAAAGTTTTAGGACTTTGTCCAAAGCTTTTATAATTAGAATTGTACGTACAAAATGGCCAAAGACATTTTTTTGTTATTACCAAGGCTATCTAAACCGGTGGTTATAAATCTAATTGAATTGACAGATCACTAGCGCCCCCCTGTCTGTACTCTAGCTGTTATGTAATTTTTTGTCATTTTCTATGCCTAAGTATGTTTTATATATTCTGACAAAACCAACTGCGATAGCAGCGCCTCTCTTACCGATTCAGATATCATTGTTTGTCTATACTTAAGCAGTCCATGAGTGAACATTTAACTCTACGTCAGTTACTGTGGGTTTCTGAGGCCAAATCCCCATCTAATTGTTATCTCTGTTTTGTCAAAGATAATGACAGAGATATGTTTTACTTAGAGATTTTGGTGTTAAAAACCAAGGGTAAGATATAAATGTACGTAGATATAGGGTACGTTACTTTAAATTTAAACGAATTAACTTGAAATGAGTTTTCCCCAAACAACCAATAACATAATCTAACTTTAAATAAACTATAATTTAGATGGAACAATGCGACAAGTTCCGGACGGCACAGAGACCCCCGATCCTCGGGAATTAAACCTTAATTAGGGAAAAACGGAATTTATAGCCGGCGTAATACCTCACTCGCGCCCACCTGCCCTTTGTTTGCTGTGCCTAACTGTACTGAACGGGTAGGGGAAGCTGCAACTGATTTTTGGTTCATTTTACATCTATATGTTATTATTTTATAACCAAAATTGTGATTACAATACGGGTAGTATAGTTCTTTGAATAGTTTAGTACATTACAAGCACTAATTTTGTAGATATGATTTGATTTACTTCCACGTTTTAAAATCTTTGTAATTTGAAGATAGTTACGGTAGTACTTCTAACACTGTTACCTTTTACAGATGTATGAACCATAAATACTGGTGTTTGTTTATTTTATAACGATTAGAAAAACAATCAGCACAGATAAAAAAATGATGGATAACGGCGCACTGCCGCGTTCCTGTGCCGGCCGCTCTTACACCGGCAACTATATTTACGTTTCGTTAATGCTTCATTTGTTTTAACATTACGCGATTTATTTTTCTTTTGTGTATTTTTATTTGCTTATTTATGTGGCAGAAAGGAACGTAAGTTAAAATTATTTATATGTGCGCATTTAGAAATTAAAACACGAGACGTTACCGTTTCGAGTTTTCCTTAAGCATCGCTCTCAGAGAGGGCGCTGCGAATTCTTGTAACAGTAAATTATTAACGACTTCTCGTTCTTGAAAATTCGTAGAATTACAGCGAAGAAAATTCCACTCAACCCTTTGCTCGTTTAACTTCGCTTTCAGGTAATTAAAATCAAAAAACTTAGAGCGAAATTAAATTTTACATTGTGCTATGTACTTACTGGGGATTGTTGCCACATTTCCCCGAGCCCACCCGCACCGGCCGAATCCGGCGGACGTGTTCGGCGACCTAAATGGCTCTTTTAACTTTTCCTATTTAGAGGAGAGCGGGCGAAATCTCACAATAATAATAATAGTTATATCAGATATCGTACCAGGGTATCATGAGCTCGAGTGGCCCCGATTATCATAAGATATTTGTCGCTCGAGTGTATGGGCTAATAAAAATGGCGGACATAAGTTCCCCCGCGGCGTACGGGGCTGCTTGTACAGCATTATGTTAATGCCAGTCGCCTATCAATTACGTCGCGAAAGCGTTCCGATACACGCACCGGCATGTCTCGAATAACTTACGATTACTATACCCCCTGTGCCCCGCAACACGCACCCCGCACAACGCACTACGGACCTCTAACTCCAGATAGCTGCCAGTTTACTATAAATCTCTTGTAACTTCATAACGTCACTTTATTAAAACCAATCATCCACCAATCATCTTTTTTTGATCAGTCAAATAAAGTCAGAAATCTATTTTTCTCCTCAATATAGTTTATTGTTGCTTTCTTTGACTTTATCAGTGTAAAATGCCTAGGACTTTAGGACTAAATTTCACATTTAACTGTATCTCAGAGGAACCCTTGCAGTGACTTCATAGAGAAACGAGCGTTTAAGATAAGTGAGACGATTCCCCTCAGATTAGGGCGTGCGCTATCCTATTTCATACGAAGCTTAAATCTCATTATAATTAGTCGGATTTGCATATAAAATGCATTTATCACTAAAGCTCATTTTTTGAGTGCATTTTATAATGCATCTACAATGCATTATGTTTGTCAAGGGATGGGATTTACTCTTATTGGTTTATTATTCTGAACTTTAATTTAATATTTTTATTTTTTACTTTGAAATCAAGCTTACACTGTTTATTCAACAAACTAGTCCTATTTAATATTATCATTTAAAAAAAAGAAACAAAAAGGTAAATAAGTATCTAGGTATATCTTTTATCATTTAAGGGATACTAAAAACACATAATTTTTTTTTTCTTTCCCTAAAAACTTGAATTATTGAATTAAAAGATAAAAAAAATATTAAAAAATTTATTTACATTCATGTCCCATCACTAGTAGGTATTGGCCATTTGACACTAGTCGTGTCAACCCTTCGCCCGCCGCCGCCGTCGGCTCGAAATTAACAAATCCAGAGTGTTATGATTTACGGTCCTCCTGTTATCAGGGGTCGGCCATTACGATACAAATAAAATAATACATATTATACAAATGCAAATTTCACATCGCGTTCGAAGGATTATTTCATATCGGTCGGAGCGCGTTTTGTTGTCTACATTTTGTATGCATTTACATTCGCTGTTTATTAATTTTGTAATGCGTTAATAAATCATTTGTGACGTTATACAAATATGACGTAACACACCACATTGGAACATACCACATCTGCAGTTTGATAAGGATTTAAATACAATATTTTTTTATTGTAATATCATCTACCTTTATTTAAATTGTCCTGTGTATAGCTAAGACTGTTTTATAGGTGCTCAAAATATATATTTTTAATAATATATACTTATAAAATTGTAATCAAAATTGTTTAATTTTAACCAAAAAGCATTAAACACCGATTTACCACTTGGTTGATTGTTGTACCAACAACTAATTTATGGTCATATAATGTTCATTTTGTTCAAATAAATGTAGACATTTCTTGAAAGTTTGAATACAAATGAATTATTTTACAAAACACATCACGTTAAGACAATATGTTACAAAATAAACAATTGCGTACAATCTCATTACTTAGCGACATATTGTCACTTAAAATGCACTGCTGTAACAATTATTGTTGTCAGAATTAATACACGAGGCGATTTAGCAAATTCACCCTAAGGGTTGAGAAAATCGGGGCCGTTTTTCCATCCCCCCTCCCCGAGGGCCGGAGCTGTACTGCCGGATGAAGAGTTAATGAACTAATCTAGATATTAACAATACATTAGTCGCAACGGACGCGACGCCATGTTTCGTAGCAATTACCTCCCTTTGGGATATAATCATTGTAGGGTCCAGTGGGATACCTTTCAAATTTGTTAATATTTTCATTAAAGATTAAAAAAAAAACTTTTATTATAATTATTAAATAAATAAATTTGAAGCGAAGATTTTAAGTTATTACTCTTGGAATTCGGAACTGTATGAACATCAGATCAACATAAATTGACATTTTAACGATATATCGATTACTTCTTTGTATTGCGTGCGTTAATTAAATATCATAACCAATAAGCAATCACTTGAAATATCGATAAAAACACACGTCGTATTATACGTAAAATAAATCGAATCACAAAGCAATCGAGATATCAGTCGCTCGACCGGCACCGAGACTCGGGATCCGGGATCCATACTGACAGTTAATTTGGGAATGCACCGCCGCGCCCCTTGGCGTTACTTATTCAGACGTGTTACTACTGCCGGCAAGTAATTGCATGGATATTAAATTTTCATACTCACTCAAAGACAACCGTGTAAAAGAAGCTTCTTTGTCTTAATACAAGGTTAGCTTATAAAAGGTTGTGTTCTAATAAAAATTACTTTAAATAGAGGCTACAAAAATATCTCCTAAATTCTTTTATTGTATACTACACTATTGATAAAATTAAGTTCATTATATACAACTACTTTCTCTTGTTTTTCATGTGTTTTTTTGTATATATAAATAATGTTTGTTTGTTTGTCCACAGGTTTATTAACGCGAGACGCAGGATAGTGCAGCCAATGATAGACCAGTCGAATAGAGCAGGTAACATTTTTCTTATACATCTATATGCTTAGTAGCTGTCGCCCGCGACTCTGTCCGCGCGCAGTAAAAAAAATATGAAAAATAGATGTTGGCCGATTCTCAGACCTACTGAATATGCTCACAAAATTTCATGAGAATCGGTCAAGCCGTTTCGGAGGAGTACGGGAACGAAAACTGTGACACGAGAATTTTATATATTAGATATTCTTTTACGTAAGAAAACAATGTTTTTATTACTATTGGTAGCTGCAACAATATTAAATATAGCTTTTGCCCGCGACATCATCAACGCCGAATTAAAAAAAATATCTAGCGACATATAACTTAACTTACTCAAGTGATAAAGCAGCTTTCTAATGACATAACAATTCTTGAAATAGGTTCAGTAATTTTTAAGTTTATTCGTAACAAACATATAGAAATAAAAACCATATATAATTCCCTCTTTAATATAGTGTTGATATGAACTTAGATAACCCTATGAGTAAACTCAAATAAGCCATACATAACGTAAAATGGCCAACCTTTAAAGTCTTATTGAAATTCTCTAGTGGCAATGGAAACTTTGATGTACGAAATTAAATTTCACTGACCGCATACGGCCCTGCATAATGCAGACAACTGAGCGGACTCAGCCGTGTCCCGCAGACACTTCAGGCACTACAGGCATTTGGTGAACACAAAGACACAGCTACGATGTGAATAATGATTGGATCAAGGAAATTGCACCGAAGCTTTTGTCGCATTACCTCGCCCGAGCGCTAATTCCTATGGATTTAACTTCTATATTAGAAAGGGGATTCAGTTTTTTGGTTATTATAGTAGCTTTATATAAAATTGTAGAGTATTTTCTTTTGCGAGTCTAATATTTACATATTTTCTCAGCATTTCTATAAATTATTTCTTAATTAATGCGAATTTTTAAAATTATGCGTACACCCTTTATTATAATACCAACTAAATACAATTGTTACTTGCGATCTTTATTACAAATAGTGTTTGAATTTAAAAAACTCTTATTCTATATTACTCATTTATCGATTTAGAAACATCGATGTCTAATAATAATCGATAGAACATCACTATAAACTGGATCACATATACAGCACATCGATCTTATCTCCCGTCTACAGCCGAGTTGAATTACAAACGGCCAATTCCATTTTTACTTTGTAATTGTTGCGCCCACTCCATAAAACGCTCCCGGGACGCAAAACATTCCGCCGCCAAGCGGGAAGAGGGGAAAAAAGGACGTCGCAGAAAAAGGGCTTACTCTTGCGAACGGAACGCAAGAAGGGTAAAAAAGAATAATGTCCGAATTCGTTGACCCGTCCCGGGCTATCCATCACTCTGCCTCCTCCCCCGACTCTCCCGATCGCCCTCGCCTACCCTCCATCTCCCCCGGCTCTATCGCGATGTGTGTTACTTCGCCTATGAGAGGATTACATCTCTTTTTGTCTTTGAATTTTTTATACATGACACTGTCGTGTTGCAATTCATTTCAATTAACCGACGTTACATTACCTTTTAAACGGGCAGCGTAAATTGTTTTATCGTTAAATGTCACAAAAATTTAGACTAGAGGAAAATTTAAATAAACCCCACAATGCTAATGAAACGAAAAAAAAGCGGGAGATTAAAAACTTTTCTTTATTTCCATTAAAAAATCTTAAAATATTGGTTAACCGTTTATAAGAATATATTACAACTTATCCGTAGGCCGTAATCATTACTCATTAGGCATAATATTTTATTAAAATCCGTGTCATTGGGCGCCATCAAATTATCTGTCCGCGAGGCACTCGCCGTTTTTAATAAACTGCACGAAGCGATTTAATCCGCGCGAAAAGCTCAATAAACGATCGCAGGAAATATCGGGGCGCGGCCATCGAACGAATTGTAATTTACAGGCGGCGGGTAATGGCGTCGCATCACACTGCAATTTATGCCCTTATAATAAATTCATTAGCGCGCCTCGCTACGCTGGCCTTATGTATGTATTGACAGGTATGTTTGTCGATTGCCGAGTAATACCCGTATCGATAGGTCGATGACAGCCCTAGGTCGATACGCACGCAATTAATCTAATGACAATTTTTTCCCGCCATAGTATAATGACAAAAACAATTGAATATCTGTATAAGATTTTTAATAACTTATTACACTTTTTAACTAAGTAAATGGAAAAACTCGATTTTTATCGATAATTGTTAATCATATCGATGATACGGGTACCACACTAATTCGTTTCATTTTTGTACTCTATATTGTTTGTAAAAGCTACAAATTATATTCATAGAACAAGCAATAAAGCAAATTGATGTACCGTGTGAGCAGTTTAGAAATTCAAGTAAAACATGGCTCGACAGACTAACTAGGAATACATAACTCGGAGCCTCGGCGATTGGAAAAGCGCTCGGTTTGACCACAGGAAATGCGGTGGCCGTTTTCTTTAGTCGATTGCCAAAACAATTTTCCATCTATCGTACCCTCCGGTTTTTCCATTTTCCGTCGTCGGCAAACTTGGCGGAGTGCGCATCCGCTCGGGAAATTTAGAATTCTCCCAGCTTTATGTCCTGAATGTTTAGTACAATGCCACCCGCCTGTCGCCCTGGTACTTAAATCAATGTACTCATACAAAATGTCCTATATGTATGCATCAAAAATGAAATCAAGCAATATCCATGCTTCAATTTAACTTTGAAAACATCTTTTATGATAATTTTATGTTTCCTTCAGTCCATAAAGATTTGCATTGCATATACAACATAATAAACTGGGTGCATTATTAAATTATATATGCATAATAAATCCACATCTCATACAATATATTAGTTTCTCTAATATTTCACCAATTAATATGTTATATTATAAATATCAATTCACGTAACAATGACAAATGCCAGAGGTATGACAGGTCCGTACAGACTTGATTAGAACTAGTGCCTACAAGCTACTGCTCCAGTACAATACATTGACAATAACGTCAAGGACGCTCGTGAAGATTATCGCCTACTAAATCATAGTTTCCTGGTAGTGCGGGCCGCTGCCGACGTCCCGGGGGACCCTTTATTGTTTCCTGTCTTCCTGGTTGGAAAGTGGGATCTACGCGTCATCGGTCACTTCTATCCCGATCTTATTTTTCGTACAAATTTCAAATCCGTTTTATATTTTGTGTTGAAACAAAATACGTACGAGATTATTTGTCTTTTTGCCAATAAAGAAAATTGTTGGAAAAATATACTATTAACCCAAATAAATCCAATTCTAGGTTCATGAAAACAGAAAAGACATTAATCTGAAACTATCGTTAGTTTAGATATGCACATTTTACCCTTTTTCTTAATAGAAATTTCTTTTACTGGAATAATATCTACAAATAGAAAAGTCACGTAACGACGTGAAAAGAATGGAAAGGATGGCATTAAAAAAGTTTTATAGAATTATTCTGAGTGTATTGACAAATTGTAACGTAGAGTTTTTTTTTTTTGTAAAGTCATTTCGAACAAGACATTAGACTGGAGTTGTGTTTGTTCGCAACTCTCGTGGGGCAATGGCGCGTGCCACCATAAAGACCCCACGACGAAGGCGGAAATCGGCGTCTATAATGGACGAACACCATTAGTTTACGATTGATAATCCCCGGGATATATTGCCACCGGAAGGCATAACAGTTTTGTGGTAAAATCGAGCGGCTTCCAATAGCGACGTTAGCAATTGTACGAATAACATTTTTTTCCTTGCACAAATTTTTCGATGTTGAAACGGAACTGAATTAACAATGCTGACAATATTATTTACTAAATATTTAAATATTACGCAAGATGTAGTATTTTAATATATTATAAGCTTTTGTCTACGTTTAACATCGTCAACAACAGCAGGTCTAATTAACCGTTCAGTGTTCTACCCGGCAGTGTTCCCGCATGCGGGCCCGAGCGGAGCATACAGCCCGGAGGCGACAATGGGCTATATGATGGAGGGGCAGCAGATGATGCACAGGCCGCCCACAGACCCCGCTTTCCATCAGGGCTACGCGCACTACCCCGCCGAGTACTACGGACATCATCTCTAATGCACGCGACACTCTTGTACATGTAAGTATCTGTCAAAAATACCACGAGTTTCTCCAAAGAAATTAACAGGAATCATGTACCGGTTATTTATACGTGTATTTATTGTTTCAGATTTGAATAACACGGCGTTTGGCGGAAGGTCGCGTGCGGCTGCGGCGGTTGTGCTCGCCGAGCCGCTCGTTGTGCCGCTCGCCGCGCGACATCGTGGCACGAACAAACAGGAGAACGATGCTACATGTATATAATGCGATACGTTTTGTAATATTGAAACAGTATACGATCTCCTAAACTAAGATTTAAAGTCAACTTTAATGTATAAATGATAACGCGGAGTGACACGGACGCTGTAACATAGTCGACGGTGCAATCACCTACGTATAAATAAAATACGATATCATCATTCGGAATAACGTAAGGAGCAACTAAATGTAACAATAAACCCGTTTGATTGTTATCGTATAAATATTTATAGCTAATTGTGTATTGTTATTACGTAAATATAAATAAATAATTGAATAGTTGTAAGTTGTAACTATCATTGGAAGTACCGGGGTCGATAGAGTGGGACATTTTGTTTTGTAAAGGAGTTTTTTTTTTGTATATGTAATAGAATATATAGGTTTCATTTTTCAATTTCACACTCGCTGTTGTGGACGATAACGACCAAAATAGATGAGTCTATTTAAATGTAATAATCAATTATATTCTGTATTAAATATTTTACTCATCACCAGTCACATAGATTGACTTGCACAGATTAGCTTTAAAGAACAAAGACGAATACCGGAAAGAAATAGAATTGCGGGCTATATTAGACAAAATAAATTGGATCACATTAAATTTTCATTAGAGTTCTCTGTCCTGTGATTTGAATTTTTATAATACTTGCGTTTTGATTTATCTAAATCTGTGACCCTAGTGAATTTGTGAGCTCAAATATACTTCTAGATTGAACGTCAATTTATCGGAACTTTGTTTCATCGCCCGCGCTGTAGTTTTGTGATTTTGCTTTACAGGTCGATTATACATATCTTTGAATTATGTATATATTATATACATACATATATATATTATATATTTATTATTATGATATTGGAAATGGAAATATTGTAGTTTCACCTTGCCTTGGTGTTCAATAATGTAGCACAATTTGTAACCGATGTATACGATGAAAATAATGATATTTTACAATGTTAAAGTCGATGAGATTTTTAGCTCTATTTTGTGTCGATAGATGGCGCGGCTCGTCTCGGACGTAACGAGTACCTGCCGTCGCGGATGTTCAAACCTCTTTGTAGTGTCAAGGCTACAAAAGATATATTTTATTTTATTTGTAGCCCTTTTAAATGTCATACATATACAAAGCGAGGTTTGTGAGATTTTTCTTGACTGATAATCGATTGAGCTTCATAACTCGAATTGAAATCCGCTTTTAATGGGAGCGGCCATTTTAAGCCCGAAGGGATAAAAAACGCGGGGAAATCCGTATGTAATTTATATTTAGTTACATTTAAATCTGTATTCTTTAACTGTTACCCTTAGTTTGCTTTAAATATACTTTAGATTACTCCATTATCTGTGCGTATGTTGTAACAAAATGGCCGTTCTCATGTTATCTTTGCCCAAAACCAAATAAAGCGTCAACTGTCAAAGCGGGACAATTGTGACAGGAGCTGTCAACTTTGGTTTTGGCGCGTCTTGTCTATTAATATAAAAGTTACGTGGATTGCTTCCTTCTCCACAATTAAAAAAAATAATTTTGCTTTATTTGAAATTTGTTTTATTATAATAAAAATGACCAATGTCTTTTTTTATAATATATAATTTGAAAAAGTAATATGGTAATGCTACGCATTACAAGCCTTAGCCATGTATACGAATTGGAGCTATAATTGTCAAAATTGGTCCTTAATAGCCTATGATATAAATTTAATAGCGGTAAAAATTTATCCGAGATCAAGCTTTATATTAGAGTAATTGTAATATTTCTTTTCGACAAAGGTATGCGATATGGTTGTTTTATTTTTAGATTTTTCCTAAACACATTATACTTTAACATAGTTAGTCATCATTAAAATCAAATTTCAATAGATATATCAATTTGTTTCTAATTTCTGAGGTAAATACATTTAATAAAAGTATAATTCTTGTTTTTATAAACAACCTTATCGCATTCAATAATACTTTGGATATCTTTTTTGTTAATTCTTTGTAAATATATCATCGAATTGAATCGCTTTTCTTTGTATAAAAGTCGTTTGTTTCCAGTGAAGTTTCAGTATTAAAAAAAGAACGATGTTTGAATCATAAAAAACTGTCTTTTACTTTTGAAACGCTGGTCTTTGTTAATATTTCCCTATTATTATTATTATTATAATTGTTAATTACATGGCGTGTAATATATTTTATTAAGAGGAAAGTCTTAAAAGTAGCTGTTAGTTATTAATGTATTAATTGAAGAATTTTATTTTAATTTTTCTCTTTATATGTATATGTATTATACATAACGTTTGAAAGTCATGGAATTATTGTAAATATAGGATAATAACTAACGAATACAGTAAGTCGTCTCGCAGCGGAAAAAACACATCAACTGACTCTCGAGGGGGAAAAATGTTAAATATATATTTGTATTATGTTTTAACGGCGAAGGTAACTAACTATATGTAACTTATAACGAGAGATATACGATTGTCCTGTTTACAAATTAACTGCAACCCGCACGCTGTCGGGACGTACTGTCAGGAGGGATGTGTCGGCATTATGAATGCTACGAATTGTGTAAAAAATATTAAAAACAAAAAAAAACTTTTCGTTTCATTTCGTTCTTAAAACCCACTTTCACTACATTTAATAAAAATCAATACGGAACAAAGTACATTTTTAGAATCATTTAATAATATGAAATATTACAGTAGTACAAGTTGATTATTTTAATTAATAAAACACACTTAAAAACATGTCTTAATTACAAATGTTTTGATAGTGGAATTTCACTTTAAAACACATAGACAATTATAAAAATTGAAGTTGTTACATAAATAGATTACAAAGCAACACTTCTTTAATAGCAAACAAACTCGTGCTGGCAAAAAGTATGGAGCGAGCTGGCGAACAAAGTAAAGTAAGTGCCTTCTAACGAGTGCAGGGTCGTCAGGTGTGCAAGAGATATCACCGCTTTTAACTTACTAGGAGAACAGATGCAGCGGAATAACACTTGCAACCCGACTATAAAGTTCTGATGCATTAAAACTACCAGGAGTAGAGGAAAATTGTTTATAAAGTTCTAAGTATAAAGTTTTCATTACATTACTTTAAATTAAGTAAAAAATATGATTCACCAAAATAGCTCAATTATTTGTTGAAAAATAATATTCAATTTCATTTAGATAAAAAAAATAATATTAATTAATTTAATTTAACAATAAATATTAAATTTGAATTAAAATGACTTATCCATTAAACAGTAATTAAAGTACAAAGATAGCCGCAATCGCAAGCTGTGGCTACAAGCTTGCAGCTACGGCGTAGCAGCGTAGCGGGCGTGGCGCGTCGAAAATGGCGGCCGACAGTGAGTAATGGCACGCCGGGACGAGTCCAGTGACGCGTATGTAGGGCTGTCACTATTATTGCAAATATTACATTTAAAATATTTATTACAATGCCTGTAGTCAATTTCAAGAAAATTTAACTAATACACAATTAATTTTCTATTCTCCTATATTAGTTTTTATTCTGTTTGTCAACAGAATAATAAATAAGTAATAACTTTATGTACCGAATAATAAAAAAGAGGGTGAAAAACATCTCATATGACTATGTTCTATACGTGGGCCAAATGTCACTAACATTCGTTGAAACAAACGTAGCTCACGAGAACTGTTCATAATTCCGAGATCATACATAGCCTTTGTGTTCTTCCAGAGCAAGTTCTAATTGGCCTTAATTTCAACCAAATCTGTTGAGCCGTTCTGGAGATACATTCTAACAAACATTAATCTATCTAAACATTCGCATTTATAATATTCGTAAGATTAAATAATTACTGTTATCAAATGATAGATACTTTGTTCAAAATTTTCAATCATATTAATATTATAAATGCGAATGTTTAGATAGATGGATGGATGTTTGAAGGTATCTTCGGAACGGCTCAACGGACCTTGGTGTAATTAGGTACAGATGTAGAACATAGTCTGGAAGAACACACAGACTACTTAATAAGTTTTTAATGCCATGCGGACAGAGTCGCGGGCAACAGCTAGTCTTATATAAATTTAAAACGTACAGAACAATTCATCTCGAGCGAAAGAATGCGAGCATCCCTAGGATTTTTTCCTACAACGCAGCACTGTAAGCAAGGCAGCGATTGTATCGCGGATGCTTGGAGCGGCACATTTGTCAACCTTAGCCTCACCCCTCCCCTCAACCCGCGCCACCACCCCACACCGTACCCCCCAGACTCCGCACCCCCCACGACAAAAGAAATGCGGATCCAGATGAAACTAAAGCCATGTCAATATATGTATTCCTAGTAAAGATATTTGTGAGCACTCTTTGTGTATGAGGATATATTAGATGATAAATCATTATACATTATATGTATGTATGTATGAACGCTTTCAATGAAAATAAAATGAAAAAGTGGGAATATAGGAAAATGGTAGATATCAAATAAAGAAATGATAATTCCGAACTATTCCATATGGTAATTCAAAGAAAAAGTAGACTGCACTGAGTGAAAATCTTCGATTAACTGCGAAAGAAAAAACATAACTCTAAAATCTTAATAAATTAAATGAATAACTTAAATCGTAAACACAACTTTAATTTCGTGCTACTGTTTAAAAAATTGACATAAGACATCATACAAGCCTCCTTCAGCTGATCGTATCTGGCGTCTACGAGGGGAGATGTGCGTTCTCAAAGATTGCTACAACAATAAATCTTTTCAGACAATTATCTAATAGCGCTTAGATCCGTTAAATTAAAGCAGAAACGCACAACTCACCCTAAGGGGACGGTTGCACTACGACATTTCCCGATCATTGTACAGATCTGCTGATTACATGAAACTGACTGGTTTTATCTACTAAAGTAACTAAATATACATAATACGACAAAAATACAATAAAAATATAACCAACACGTAAATAAGAACCTATATAAATTACTACTTCATAGAAACACGATCAAAGTCACTTAAAAATCTACGCTATTGGCTATTAAAAACATATCTATATATATAAAAGAAAGTCATGTTAGTTACACTATTTATAACTCAAGAACGGCTGAATCGATTTGACTGAAAATTGGTGGACAGGTAGCTTAGAACCAGGAAACGGACATAGGATAATTTTTACCCCGTTTTCTATTTTTTATTCCGCGCGGACGGAGTCGCGGGTAAAAGCTAGTTTATGAATAAACCTTGTTATATTGCTCCTTGTATATTCTATCCTTATTTACTTATAAACTTGTATATATGTACATGTTTTGTACATCTCGGGAAAACATATGTAAGAATAACAACACAATTTTTTACAGTGAGGAATAACAACATAATTTAACCCAAGTTTCTCGACAGTATGAAACCAAAGTAAAATGTTCATCCTCCAATCACTGGGCTATAACGCAACTGTTACAGTTTCAGGAATGGAGGCCGTTTCAATTTCAGCGGAGAGCTAATATAAGAGAGCTCGCGGCGACATGTTTATTGGTTAATTAAAGTTTTGCTTCGGCGGAAATAAACACAGAGCGAGGACCGACACGATATACTGCTCTGTGACATTAAACTAATATCTTTCCACATCGAATTTTTTACTAACAGTTTTTTAAATAAAATTTTGATAAGTTTATTATTCCACTAGATTTTTCCTTGGACTCCTTTCAAGCGGAATTAAAAACGTAATCAGTAGCCTATATTCTTCCAGACTATGACATTTATGTCAGATTTCAGCAAGAGTTTTTGGGTTTAACAAACATGCATCGAAACTGTTACATTGGTTTCCTAAATTTAGTAGAACGAGAGTTATTACTTTTCTAAATTCCCCTTTAGTACAGATTCCTACTGAGAGACTTATTTAGTGATCACTGAGGCGACTATAAGTACGGCTGATAGACTGTACTATATATGTAATGTCCTGCTGACAAAGTAAAAAACTTTAACATATGAATTGTTTACAATAATATCAATAATCCGAAAGTTATTATTATCAATAACCAACTGTATATTGTTATAGTTTTGTAATAACTACAGGTTTAACGTCACCTGTACTACTAGAAACAATATGGCGAGATCGCAATTTATCCCGCGACTACCCCTCTCCGGGTAGACTTACCACCCCGTAAGGCCAGGGGCTCGTAATTAACCTCATAACGAACAACTAGCTCGTAATGAGTTTCCAAACGTAATAACAATAAATTAATTACATAACAATATTACAAGGCGATTGTATTTTTATACAGCGTTACATATTGAAAAAAATATTTCTAATGTTCTGACATACTTTAGTTGTAAGTACACTTACTGCCACGCCAAGTCCTTTATTGATTACTTAATAAGTTCCTAACTTAATCCACACTTATTGACTGCATTAACCGTATGTTTCTGAGACTGAAATGCCCGTTTAAAACTAATTGTTATATTTGTTTTGTCAAAGATATTGACAGGGATGAAATGGTTTATACAGAGGTTTAGGTCTCGGAAACCAACTTACAACAAACCTCTATATAAATTTTAGGTTAAATAAAATTAGTGAGGTTTTATGTTATTTTACATAGACATATGGTATTTTTGTGAAGAAATAGAACCATTTATAATAAAGGCTATGTAACAGTTGTGCTAGAAGACTGGAAGGCAGGCAGGTCGCCGCACGCACGACCGCGTGAGCGCTGCCTTGTGACTTGTGAATCATACGCCACACTACATACAGGATGATCCTTTTATAATGAACCATATTAGTATTAAAACTATAAAAATATGCTATTTATAGGTAAAACTAACTTTTAAGACTGAGAAACAGCGTAAGTTAGATTTGTTCAGCATAAACTTACTGTAGTCAATGGCCTAGCACGAATATTTTTGACAAGCGCCATCGTATAATGCCTTTTTATTGGACGTACAGTACACCAAAAATCTTATACTAATTTTGACATAATTGATGATAACAATATGAAAGCGCTTGTCGCAAATATTCGTGCTAGACCCACTATTATAGCACTTTCGTCGTTTGTACGTTACGTTAGCTAATTACAACGGTGAAATATTAAATATCTCATTTAAAAGGTCATTATCCAATCAACATACGAGCAATGACCCGGGACACGACATGACGACCTTCGACAATTAATTTACAGCAAGCATCCGATTACTTGCGGTGTGCAATCGTAATAAATAAAGCCCGCCTATATTCGATGCCGAAGACGTGCCGGTCATTTCAAAGCGCGCCCCCGCGGCGCCCGCGCGCCCGCGACATGCGCCTACCAGGCGAGCAGAGCGCAGCGTGAGCGGACATTAAAACCTCTGATACTGCTATAAATCGTATTTTAAAGCCCCCTTCACCCCCCGGCCCACCGCTGCACTCCTAGTCCGTCCTCGGCAACTATTTCAAGTTAAATGGACCAAATAACTGCAGTGATGGCCGGCATTGGACGCTCGTCCGCCGTTTTAACGATTTTTCGCTAGGAAATTTCCGTTTTCGTTGGAGTTATTGTTATTGTTTGGGTACCGCAGTGCGTTATTGCCATCTTACGATATTAACTACCGTTACGGTCGACATCGGGCACCGTCCATCGGGTAGGTACCCGCCGCCGAACGATTAGTTCCTTGACAAATTTCCTCTGTTCTTTGAAGTTTCTGACCCACAAAACCAGTTCGTCATGACTAACATGTTATAATTTAATTAAAGGTTCTTGTGCCAATTATCGTTCTAATCTTTAATATAAATCAGAAATCAGACTTTCACCTCGTAAGAAACAGGAATAAAACAAGCGACACCTCAAAACAAGAATATCTTATTTTCAAGTCGCTCCTTTCAAACACTGCTGCTGCGACAGACTATCAGAACCATAGCTATAGATAGATAGACAAAAACAGAATTTAATATCATCATGCATTAAAATCTAACTAAGTTAATTCCAACACATTTGTTAGGCAAGTTGCATTAGATAGCAACGCGCAGTATACGTCACCGCGACCGCACGTGTAGATCAGTGGCGCGAGGGTAGCGGCCACCGGACAATGGTAGCGGATTCAAATCCATCACGACGAGACAACGTGAAAAACGTGCGCGGCGCCCGCCACCGTGTCACCGCGTCGCGGGACCGACAACAGATAAAGTGATAAAAATATATAATTTATAATTTTTTAACTTCTTTATAACCTATGTCCTTTATGACCTTACATTTAATAAATTATTTATTATTATTATTTATTTATTTATTTACAATACAATAAAAACATAAAATAGAACTATGTCCCACAAAATTATATAAAATAATTTGACTGTGGGATCAAAAATTTAATTTAAATTTAAATTGATATAAAATAAAATTAGATAAGTATGATAAGTAAAATTAAAATAAATTTAATTTAAATTTAAATTAATATAAAATAAAATTAGATAAGTATGGTAATTAAAATTATTAACCCTAAGTTGGTCCTTTTTTTATGAAAGCTCATATTTAAAAAAGTATGATGAAAATAATTATTTCCTATTTCGTAATAGGACAATAATATTTTCAATTTCCTAGCCTTACTTAATACTAAAAAATATAAAGTATTCAATTTAGTTGAAACTAAACGATAACAAAAAATGTTCTGCTAACCGTACCGCGGATAAACGCAGCCGCTTTCCGCGTGGACGGCGCCTGAAAAATTTGAGTGGTGACCGCGACCCGTTAGTTACGCGCGCTCTAACACTCCTATATCTATTGTTGCTGCCGTCCTGGTACTTGAATACGTTATTTAACTGCTATAGTTAACTCCTGGTTAGTTTTGTTCTAAATAAATACTCGTTTAAAACTAACGGCACCCTGTTTGTGAACGTTATTTCTATTTTTTTTTCACTTCATTAATTAATATCGTACACATGATTGATGCATTTGCGTTGCTGGTAAAGAAAAAAAAACAATTTTTTAACTTTTGTCTGTATGTCCGCAAGGTCGCATTAGTTCCGAATAAACTCCGGAATGTCTGGCCCAATTTTCACGTGACTGAAGGGAACTTAGCTGATGCACGCGTGCATATAGACTCCTTTTTTAATCCTGCGCTATGGTAATTAAAATACTTCTTTTTCAAAAAAGGAAGGAACTTTTAAAAAAAGGAAGTTGAAGTAAGTTCGGACTACCAGGCAAGCATATGCTTTCCCTTGTAGGGCATTTACTAGGAACGCATAAACAACAAATATGTAAAAGTATTGTCAAAAACTATTAAAAGTATAGAAATTGCTATAATAATAATAATAATAGACAATCTATAATTTTACTAAAATGTAAAATTGATTTAAAAATGTAAGCACTTTATGTAGAGAAAAAATATTACATTAAAATTACAAATTTCATGATGAAAATTATAATTCATAAATCAATATGCTACAGAAATTTAAATTTGGAATAAATTGCAAGATAATAAGTAATTATTTCTGAAAATTCATACATTTCGATACTTTCCAAACATGACAAAACCACATTCATTGTTCTCAATATTGTTTCTTCAAGTCGTTTTACTTTTAATTAATACTCAGCTACAATGTTTTTAATTAAGTAATATTTATAATAGTATATAGGGGATGGAATACATACATAAAGGGAATCCCAATTGCTTTTATCTCATTTCGATTCCGCCAGTGACGGCCGCGTCAATATAAAAAACAGTAAATAGATGTCGCTACTTTACTTCTACTATTCACTAATGAAAAGTGCCTTTGAAAGCCCTAATTTACTTCCTCCGAAATCTAAGCCCTTTATCATATGCGTGTAAGTTCAAAATTGCACTTAACATATAACTTTATTGTCTTCACGGTCGTATTTTGAAATTTGTTGGTTTTTGCAGTGTAGAAAAATAGCTCTTATTGCAATGGAATAAAATACATTTTTGAAAGAATGAAACTCCACTTATACTCTTTTAAAATGAATGAGATGGATTGTTTACATCGCAGTTTTTGTTTCAATCGCTCCGATTCAATTCATATATAGCTGTCTCACCAGTTTGAATACGTGACTGGACATTCAGATGGTCGCTTCGTCGGGATAATGGCTGGTCGGTTCGACAATAACATTAGTTCGGATAGAAACCGCTTTGATTGGATTATTGAAAGATCGACATCACTTGATTTATGATCGCCTGGTAGCTAACTCAGCGTGACGTAAATGTTGTAAAAAGATTAAAAAGAAAATTTATGTGGCCAGCAAATATATGTGTATGCTCATATATGAAAAAAAGACATGATTTTTATTAGGCAATAAATTAAAAAAAATACCTAATACATATATTTTGTACAGCAACCAATCCATTGTAGTAAGTTTAAAATTTCAACCTCATTCAAGTTACATGCTTGTATGATCTCGACTTCTACTAACTAACCAAAAAACATTAAACGCAAGCTAGATTACTTATGTTCGCAAGACAGACCTTAGCGCTAGTGACAAACCACTGCGGTTTATATAGCGTTAAATTTTTGTAATGTTTTTATTGTAAAACTGTATATTGGTAATAAAATTAAAAAAAAAACTAACTTTTTGTGTTCTAACGAAACCTTTCTTAATACCTACATTTGATGATTCTTTTAATTTCGAATTCCTAACTTGTAGTTAAATAAAATGACGAAATGGGATATTGGAAGCTTGACTGTCAGGTGGTGTAAGTCATTATAAATCTGAGTAATTCAGTATAACTCAGTATATGTCAGGGTAAGTCATAGTGCGGGGCAGACGGCAGGCGGCAGGCGGCAGTCAGTCAAGCAGCAGTGTCGGGACTCGAGGCGGGTTTAAGTACATTTCCTTCATTTCGAAATTCCCGCTCACAATCATTGTAGCAATTTTCCGGAGCATCCGTCCTGAGAGGCCGCGGGGGTGATAGGCTAAGAGCTAGTTATTCTTGGAGAGACATCAAAATAACAAAGGCTATAAATTCGTTTACAAAAAGACATATAAAAGAACCTGAATGATTGTTAAGCTGTAGCTTAGTAAAAATTTGTAAAAAAAAAATCTTAAAATGCACTATGTTATTTTATTTAGAGTAAACAATGGGATCTCTTCTATTTTATTCCAGTAAAAAACTTCAAAATTAATTACCGACATTTAGTAAAATACCTGCTTAACTTTATGCCAGTGCAGTAAGACAATAGCTCTGGCCAAAATCGATATCGAGTGCTAATTTTCTATTGTACTGGAATAATCTAAAAACGCTTTGATAATTTATTAAACCACCTAAAAATAAAAATAGACAGTATCTTTATATTTAATAAGTGTAATGTAACATCAAGCTCCTAGTCTATGTTGGGGTGGCGGGTGGTATCGGGTACCGAGAGCGGAGGTAGGGGCGGGGGTTGCAGTGACGTCGCTTGAGCGTGTGAAAATTACATTCCGAGAGCGCCTCGCATATCTATCACTTGCAAATTTAACTTTAGTTTCTGAACGAGACGAGCATGTGTGCGTAGTCTCTACTCTCGTATACACGTATGATATATATCTGTGTGCGACAATTGTTTTCATATCTCTCCAACACGTATTTTATTATATTTTTTCTCCCTACACTGAAGGTGTAGATGATATAAAATAAATTTCGATATGGAAATAACTTTTTTATCGTGAAATAATAGAGTAAAAGTACATTCATTTGGAACATGAAAATTTTATGTAATTATAAAAGATTTTATGAAAGGGAATTAACGATGGAAAGTTTTCAGGGTTGAAAAATATGTGTTGATATTTCCAATAAAAATAGTATAATAACACTGATTGTTTTTTTTTAATAACGACACAGAATTACATGTAAAATTTGCATATTACTTTATAAGCTTTGTGACTCCAAAATATTTTAAAATTTACATAATTTTGAGATTCTTATTTAATTATCTGTCTTATCTTTACATAATAATTTACTTTAAACTATACAAAATCAACATCTACATTGTCTGTGAATACTTCTAGTAGGCACCTACATTAAACAAACATTGGCGCAGACAATCAGAAAGACATTAAGCGGGTCGTTCCCCGCAGCCGCGCCCACATACTCTAGGTACACTAGACATGTCTAGATACCTAATGACGTATGTTTTAAACTATGTACTTTCTTATATACTTTCACATGTATATTACTTTTACATTTGTTAAATAAACATGTCAGATGATATCTTTAATTTTACTTATTTTTATTTTACTAGTTAGACTTTTAATATATAAGTATGAATGCTTTTAATAAACTGCTACTCGTACTTGTAAAGACCGCTAGGTACGTTTAGTTTTAACTGACACTTTTGACACTGACACAACTGAACATTCGAAATGTACCGTTAAAACTGAACGTCTATAGCGTTCATAAATATCTAAGTAATTAAACTTTCTCGCTGATTGTTTGCGTTTATGTATTTTTAAATTTCTTTTGTATTTTATTTCCCAAACTTAAAGACGATATAATTTTACTATATAACTTAATCATACTAAAAGCAGAGGAAATAGTCTACAAGATTCCGGCTCCGCATCGCACATTTATTATGTACATCTTTCTCTGAGCTACAATACGCCAAGATCCAGAATTCCTTACATCAAATATTGATAGGTTTTTTACAAAGTTTAAGCGACAAAATCATTTTATAAAGTGCATTTAGGTTTTTAAAGTTTAATCTCTTACTAGTGTTAACCCTCAAGACGTGTTTGTTTTTATTACATTTGTTGAGTTTAGAACAATAAATAGGGGTCAAGAGGCGTTTGGTTGCGATAAAAAGTTACATGCTGGAGCTTTAGTTTTAGTTCTGTTTACCTTCCCATCTCTTTTCTAGGAAAGGGTGGGAATGGAAAGTAAATTTGTTGGAGGTGGGAATTCATAGGAAGGGAAAATATTATTCATCCTGCGTCCCCTCCACTTTTCCCTCCTCTGTTGATTAAAGGTAGGCAACGCATCTGCAATTACCGATGTCTACGAATTCAGGTGGTCGTCTATAAAAGGTCCGTTCCGTCGGTAAAACCAAACGTCTTTGATATAAATATATATATCTAAGCTCATCTTTACTATCAACCAAACTACTTCAAACAAAACAATCATAATCACTATAATTTTTAATATCTTACTAATATTATAAATGCGAATGTTTAGATGAATGGATGTATGTTTGTTTGAAGGTATCTCCGGAACGGCTCAACAGATCTTGATGAAATTTGTCATAAATGTTGAGCATAGTCTGGAAGAAGACATAGGCTACTATTAAAGTTTTTTGTCAATTCCGCGCGGACGGAATCACGGGCAATAGCTAGTTTTAACATAAATACATTGTGTCAAGTGGACATAAGAGCACCCGGTGACCTCGTGTGTGAACTACAATAAAACGAACGAAATAACATAGCACGTAAACAGGTAACGACTGTTCAGACTTATTTTAACTGTTGGATATAAAACCACCCTAAAACTTACCTTTAAGTTGCACTTAATTTTATTTTAGTACATTGATTGTTTTTTTTATTTCCGTTTGTGAAATTATTACAGAAACCCTATAACTATGCAGGCCGTGCTTATTTCAACTTAGGTAAAATTTAACTAAAATCTAAAAATACTTTAAAAATATTTGTTTTATAATTTATTTAATATAATTAAGTTTAAGTAAACTGTACTTAAGTGTACACACAACTACAATACAACTGTATTACAAGTGTAATTTAACAAAAATACATTTTTAAAGGTGATTTTCAACACTGGCTTTTTATCTCAAAACGATGTATGTAGTGCCATCTAGTATCAAATAGCTATACTACTGAGCGCAAAGAAACAGCTACTTTTTAAATTTCATCGCAGATGTTAATAAATAATGAATTATAAATGCCGAATAATGTACTATATTAGAGAAAAAAAAAATATTTTCCTTACATTTTATTTATCACTACGTAGATTCGGCATAGGTCGATTATTTATTAGCTTCTTATTAGATACTAAAAACCAAAGCAAAGAGAATTAAACAAGTCGATTTATACGAATATTCTGCGAGGTTTGAACTTCTAAAGGTTTTTTTCTCTTAACATCCTTAACACTGCCATTAATATTTTGACATGTAGTAAACAATTGCACTACGGAGAGAATGTCTCACCAATTTAGAGTTACTTTACTTGGAACTCAAATTAATTCATCGCTCTAAAATGCGAATCTTTAGATGGATGGATATTTGTTACTGTGTATCTCCAAAACGGCCTAACCGATCTTGATGAAATTTGGAAGACAGATAAATAACAGTCTGGTATAACACGTAGACTACTATAACTCAGTTTTTTAATTTCACGAAAATGAAGTCGCTCACAACTAGTTTTAAATAAAAAGAAAAATTTAACCTTATTATTTTTAAACCTCAATTTAAATGTAATCAGATTACATTTTTAAATGGATATAGACATATATGTATCAACATATTTTATAAGAGCAGGTGAACCCAAGTGCATGAATGCGCCAAATGGAAGTCAGTAGTCTCTGTCAACCCTTCTTGGTTACGGGCATGAGTTATGTTGTTTGTAGATTTTTTAAAGGCATTATTTATACTTGATGTGATCTAAACCTTCAGTTGTCTGGCATTAACCTGCCGAGGACACATCGATAGGATCCAGTACCATAAAGAAGCCTCCTTAGCATTGCGCGGGCGAAGGCGGCGAGATGAAAGCGAACCTCACGCCATTGTACATTGTAGGCAAATGCTCCCCATTCAGACGGACGGACGAATTTGCATTCATTTATATATGTATGTATTAACTTTATATCTACCTTCTTTTCATAATACACCTACTGGGAAATTTTATGTTAATTCTATAAACATTTAGAATAAAGGTTTTGAATTACATGTTTTATGCGACATTTTACCTTGCGCCATCTTTTGAAATTTTATCACACTATTTTAGGTATTACGATTAGGGTACTGTCAAAAGTATTGTAGTCACACTGCCACACGCAAACGGAGTGTTGTTAATTTAGCACTAAGGATTACCTTTAATGTAAATTAAATATAAGAATTCAACACTAAACGAACATTTAAGTAACCATAAAATGCGACAATAAACTTTTAAAAAGCATAATCCATCGGAAATATAACATTAGAATTAACAGTTTATTTTTAATCTGTCGAAAAGCAATATGGCGTATTATTACGAACACACCTCGAGGCCGTTCTTATAATTGCTTGTTTAATTTCCAAAGCACACCTTCGGGTCTCGACCAAACGGTGTGTTATCATTTCGTATTAATTATTATTTATTTTTTTCACTTCAGATATGTTACTAAGCAGCTGCATTTTAATGCACCTTTTAAATAAACGAATTATTACAAATTTTATCAAAATAACGTCTTTACATGATGACTATTAAACGATTTTTAATTAACAGCTATATAACTTAAAAGATTTAAATACATTTAATAGATATTTGTATAATTAATTAAAGTTTAAATATTGAGGTGTAATGATACATAAATTATAGAAGCATAGATAATGTACAAAAATCTCCACAGGTACAGGTGTTTCGGTAATAGACACCCACTTTTACAATGTCACCAGTTGGTGATAGTTTCACTTTTGAGTCCAGATTAGACATCTTGAAGTAGTTATAACAAATTTGGGCAAAGGTTTCTTGAATATACAGCCACCATTTGATTCAGCGTAATCGATTAATCGATATAAATTCGATTTATTTATTTTCAAATTTGTAGTAAACCGAAACTAATTTTTAATCATTGCCTATCAAGTAGCAGTTTCTAAACAAGTTTACTTAACAGAAAATAATTTGTTTCGAATCGTCTAATCGATTACGTTTTGCTTCTGGTTCATGCGTAATTTAACGATTGTGAATATATTAGACACTTTTATTTTTAATTTGTATAAAATAATTATGTATGCCTATTTGTATTTGGACATTATGAGAATTAGAAGTTAGCTTAATTAAAATTCAATTACAACCAGATCATTAACTCACATAACCTCTAACACTATTAACATAAAGCTATTAAAGAAATAAAAAGTTTACATTAATGTTCCATTAGCTCAAAACTTCGCGAGCATCGTGAAGCGAACAAAAAAAAAGAAAACACTTTTAATTACTAAAAACGGCGTAGGTTCGTCGACCGCAAGAACAAAAGCCTTCCGCGACCCGTCGAACCCCTCGCGCGATCGTGATAGCCTATGTAACTCATTATATCCGATTTAATTTTATATTTCCAAGCGTCCATTAGGCCTCCATTCACAAGGCATCAAGTCAGCCCGCGCCCGTGCCCGTGTGTGCATTAAAAAAAACAAAAAAGGCGCGCTCGATGTTACTCCGCTTGTCTGTGGTCAACGTCAATCTATCCTTTTCTAACGCGACATCAGTCATCACCTTTCTCTTTCGATCGGCCATAATAAAACATAATTGGTTTTAAATGGATAGGATTGGCGATGAGGAGAATAATAACCAAAGAAGCAATTTACTGAGAAGCGTACCTAACTTATTAAAGGTTCCCTTTTTCAAAAAATATTCTATGCATATTTATAAGTCAACCTTTTTGGTGACCATAAACGAATGGTTAATTTTCTACGGCGCGTGATCCCCGTGGCCATAATGAGTAATGAAAATGAATAGGTGTTTATGTCTATGTAAGACATTTAAATGGACGTTAGAATTTCACACGCCGGTGATTTTAATTTACGGTAACCGCTATATCATAAATTTTGGAAACAATAAAATTGTTAACAATTTGTTAGTACACAAACATACGATTTAAATAATTTTAGTGTTGTTATGCAGCACACTAGTTCCGTTAAAAAAAACGTTATTTGGTACTTTTTTTATTGCTCTTTACTTGGTACACGAAGAACTGACAAAATGAGGTGTACAATACTAGAAAAGTTAAATATGTACGATTGAAATATCTCCGCTGTACTAAGGCATAAAAGGTGTAACATACAAATGTTCGTAAGTTAATTATTTCTCTGAAATAAACATAGCAATCTGGTTATAATTGTTCCGCTCCGCCCTCGCGCCTTTCGAAAACTGATGGATACTAGTTTATGGCTTTTAGTTTTTATTTCTGAATCGATGTTAAAAGATCACTGCACGCGGTAAAGCCCGAAACCGACTATTAACACTGGCCGCAAATGTTAATATATTTTTTAAAACAAAAAATACATAGGCCTAAAAAAATACAACCGGAGATTTTCGCAATTAAAAAAATACAATCCCCGCTCTCGAGTCCTAAAGACCTCACTCAATCAGAAATGCGCCGATCAAAATGCAAATGTATGTACATTTTAGTCGTTTTGCGGGCGCAGGCCGGAGCCACCATAAACCGCCAACAAATTATACATCGGTTTTATTTTTTAATTGCTACGAACGAGCCACCGTCTTAGCCCGCGGCCTACCCACTAGTATTACCATTTTTTCTGCAAAAAAAAATCGTTTTTCAGATCTATAAAATAACTCGCTTTAATTAGTACAGTGTAAAACTTTAAATTAAAAAAAAACGGTTGACAACCTTAAAATATTATTGTGTACCTTATTTTAAAACTAGTTTTTTGTCTTAATTAATTTCAATACTTTTGCGCACTGACATCTGAGTAATTTATAAAATAAGTATGTAGTAACTACATAAAGTTCCATAATTCCTAAATTTATTTTTAGTACAGCATTTTCTAAATTCGTTACTGTATTTGCGTTTATTTGTTTTTAATTTATTTATAAACAATATTGTAATTAAAATTATAGAACCTGTAAACCCGCGTTATTGGTAACCCTACCGCCCAGTCCTTCTATTTTTGAATAATGGCGCGCGCACACGTGATTGGCCGGCGTAGAAGCGTTAACGTTCAGTACTTTGTATTTATTAACGTTGCGTTCAAATGGGGCACAGATAAAATCTAGCTATAAACGAAACAGTTAATTGCAGTCAAAGCCACCATGCTGTATGAGTAATGATTGTTTCAAATCTAATTCCTTACTATTTTATGCTCTTTGTACAATATATTGCATGTATTTTTTTTTTTGTTTTAAAATAGAGGCTGTTTGCAAACAAAAAAAAACACGAAAATGACAAAAAAATAATGTAATTCGAAAAACATCTAGAAAGTGCCTTTCACAATTATAATTTCGCCGTTGCAGACCAGTCGCCACAGTAAATAGGAGAAGAAACATCGACAGCGGTTATTGCATTGTTACTAAAAGAATAAAGTATAAAGGAATTTATATTATATGTTTATGACGTGTTTACATTATACCAGTGCAATAAGACAGTAGCGCTGGCCTAGCATGAACTGACACCAGTTAGTGATTAAATTATGCCAGTTATATGCTAGCGTTATGAGCTCTACTGTCTTACTATACTGGCATAATATAAACAAGGTATTAATTTAGTTCCGGAGCACAAACAAGCATTAATCAGTACATCAACAATGCTTAAAATTCACCTTCTCAGCCGATTGCTCATTTCTTCTGTTTTCCTATAAGAGAATTCTAGTGCTATTAATTAGTAGTACCTAGTATTAAGTAAAACTCCAGTTGTTAACTATTTATAACATAAAAGTAACTTAGGTCATCGTTTCCTAAGACGAAATGTCTACTTAGGCACTCTGGATAGACATTACGATTCGAGGCTAGCCGATTGTCAGACCTTGTTTCACCAGATTACCTTATTTAGCTAGTACAAACAGTACACGTTACCTTAAGTGTATAGACCTAGGCTATATTTATTTATAGCCGATTATGTTTTCACACATGGTATTGGCCGCACATTTTCCTTATACATTTCTTGTCATTAATCGAACTGTATACTCGTCTGTTTATTTTACAAGCTTATATTCAAGCATCAAATTGTTTCGCATTGCTTGAAGCTTTATGCTTTAGAAAATGTAGGTGAAAATTTAAGAAAATAAAGAAGAAAAATAAGTATCTTTCTTTATAGTTTAAAATTTTGTGTAAGTTTATAGTTTTTCCTAAAGTTGAGATTTTACTTTCCGAATCAGCCGTTATAAACAGAGTCAATATATCCTCCTTATCCCTAATACACATCCTGAAATGTTTCATCCTCTTGACTTGTATTCGTTTATAGTAAAAGCATTCATTCAAGAAGACATGATCTTATTGCACCGTAAACCACGTTTGTGTAGCAGTTTTTTTTTCATTATTTTTAGGTATAATCCATAAAAGGAGCGTCGATGACTTAGGGGTTAATCTGCAGATTCTGGATTCAAATCCTTCCATACCAATTATTGTTTAGTTGAGTTTATTGATTTTCAATTTAGATATGTACATTTATCCGATGTTCTTGCGGAAACGGAAAACATCGTGTTGCAACCGGCACATATCTACAAAGAAATTTAAAGCTATGTGTAAAGCCAACCAAGCTGCACTTGGCCAGTGTGGTTGACTATGGCCTAATCACCCCTAACTTAGGCTAGGCTCCGAACCCCGCAGTGGGAAAGTATAGTGAGCTAATAATTAATTAACCATAATATTGAACGTATGGCAGACTAGCTGTCGCCCGCGACTCCGTGTTCTGCATCTGTGCCAAATTTCATCAAGATCCTTGGAGCCGTTCCGAAGATACCTTCAAACAAACATACATCCATCTAAACATTCGCATCTATAATATTAGTAAGATTATTATTAAATTATGCAATCATATATTTCAGTATAAATATATCTATATTACACATTGACCCTGAAATTACTGTCATTGCCGCCGTATTTTAAATAATTAGCTTACAAAATTTAACCTTCATTTCAATAAAATTTGGTACAAACATATTATTTAAAAATTCAACCTCAAAAATTCTAAAAATTACGCAATTTGCATTAACTGTTTACGGAGTATATTATAACGGAACAATCGAATATGTGTTTTACACTCAAAACTAAGTCCACGTTTATTAAGTTTATAAGTTCTCAGGAGTAATTTAAATGTTGTTATTTTCAATATAGAAAAGTGATTCTAGATCGAGTATGTAAATATAATTTTAGGAAACTTGTTCAATTAAAGTTGTTTGTGACGCTATTCACAAATACTCTGTTGGCTCTCGAGGAAATGTCAAAATACATAGTGACATAACCCGTCTCACGCTGAGCGCGCGCGTTTATTTTCGTTTGCTTTACATCCGATTTATTTATTTATTTTAAATGTAAATAGTATTTCAAATTAACGTTACCATTATTTAATAAAATGCCTTATTCAATGATACGGCACTTACGCCGAACAGTGCTTTTAACTCACCAAATACGACTTGAAAGCACCATGACTAATTTAACTCATGAAGATTACCTGATTCGACCTCCAATAACACAATGGAGCAAAATAATTAGAGAAGCAGAAAAAATTGTTGGATATCCAACCTCTTTTATGAATCTTAGATGGCTACTAAGTGACGAATTCGCTAACATGGCCATGCATTTACGCAAAGTGGTAAGTACAACCTCAACGACAGAATTCTGCAATTTTACAAAAATGTGGAAGATAACCATGAATTTATGACTATATAAGTAATAATCAATTGTAATAGAGTACCAAATTATTTAGTTCTTAGCCCCTGATCTCGTGCCCTTGTAAATTGTAATTTTTTTTAATGTTGAAAACATCTAAATTGTTGCTCTTCAAAGATAAATATGTATTGGGTTTTAAAATTCAAGTAATTCTGCTATGTATGAAAACCTTTATGTACTAATGGAATAACTTGCAGATTACATAACACACAAGGTCATTACCATCATTAAGTAAACATATAGACATTTACATAAAACATTTTATTTTCAATGTCACACATTTCAACAGTGGTAAACTCCAGCAACATCTGTTGCAGGAATGGGCCAACTCACCCTGTGCAATACCACAACCACACAGAAGTGTGCATTCTGGAGGCCTAATTTAATTTATCTTTCCCTTCCCATCCTTTCCATAGATGAAGCCTGGGTGAAATTTCTACAGCACCCTTTTTGTTACCATGCCTTTTTGGGAGTTAACAGTGTTAAAAGAAAGAAAGAAAAACGTTTAGTATCATACAGAGAACATAAAACATACAAGACACTAACCTGATACAAAAATCTCGTAAAAGGCACAGGGAAGTTGGCTTCCTTTTGCCACATTTCTGTTTTTATGTTAGACTGTAATTAACAGACTGTCGATGCCCCTTTCTATTCAGTGCACTGAAAGGTTGCCCAACAATGTCCAACCGTAACACTGGTACTGCGCACATCAGGAACATTCTCTGGTTTTATCATGATTTAAATGTTTCTTCTCTTTTAGGTGGACAGTAACCATCCGTTGATGAAAACAGCAAAATCGGTCATATATAATGAACATAACAACCTTCAACCATGGGGTCTAGTTATCCTACTTTTATCGAAAGCAGTGAACCCACCAATGTCACCTTTGCAAGCCAGTAAAGTTAATGAGAGCCAACGTAACCTTGCCGAACTAACAGAAATGATACGAACAGGTCACTCAGTTCACAGAGGACTTCTGAATATACCGAGAGGAAAATATAAAGATTTTGATACAGAACTATTTGCTAATAAAATAGCTATATTAATCGGTGATTACTTACTTGTTACTGCTAATGGGATGCTGGCACGTCTGAAAAATCAAGATTTATCTTATTTAATATCTACAGCATTACGGGATATAAGTGAAGGTGAATTCTTTGGTGATAGGGATTCACAAAACATGCCGTTACCAGGTAAACCGTTGAGTATGTTGGATTTGTATGAAATAAATAGTGACACGTTGCCTTTAGATGTAACGAATGTATTAGGATCACCAACAAAAGAGTGGACATTACGGACTTTGTATGATGGTGGTAGTTTGTTTGGTCGGGGATGTGAGGGTGCTGTTCTATTAGCAGGAAAAGGAAAGAAAGAACAAGAAAGGGCTTATTTATTAGGTTGTCATTTGAGTTTAGTTTGGCAAGCGGCGAGTGATTTGCAGAAATTCACAACAAATAATAAAGAATCTTTCTCCTTAGTTAGTGCTCCGGTACTATTCGCGGTGAATGAATCACCAGATCTTTATGAGGAGATAGAAAAATTTAAAAATGATTTAAGGGAATTAGATTACGATGCACTTAAGAGTTGTGTTTTAAAAACAAATGCAGTAGAACAAACTAGAATGTTGTTTTCAACTAATTCAAAAATAGCATCCAGGTATGCGGACATGTTTGGTAACTGTGAATCTATTAGAACAATTAAAAGGTTAATAGAAACATTGTTATAACATATGTTTTTAAACCTTTTTGTTAAGGAAAATAATCCATATTATGTATTTAGTATTAGGTACTAAATAAGTTACCTTAAATACCTGGATATTAGTACAGAGATAAAAGTGGAACTAATTATGATTCTCTAATGCAGTGTTTCCCAAAGTGGGCGATAACGCCCCCTTGGAGGCGTTTGAAACCTAGGAGGGCGATAAGAGGCCCAAAAAATGGGGGGCATTGAAATTAATAAAAGCAATGAAATTGGGGTTTTTAAGTTTTAGGGCTGAATAAAAATTAGGGGCGCTCTGAAATATAATTGATTTTCAAAGGGGGCGGTGAAAGAAATAAGTTTGACAATCACTGCTCTAATGAATTACACTTAGAGGAACTTATTACAAAGATATGGGATATGTTCATATTGCAATGGAAATTAACAATGAATTCCATTGTTACCTGAATATTCTAACTTGACATAATATCTATTAAAACAAACTCTGTGGTGATGTAAATAATTGTAAAATGTAATTTTTAAGTAAAGATATATAGGCATAAATAAAAAAAAACTATATTTATTAAGTATTTCTGAATACCAACAGATAATAATCTTCGGAATGAACATCTAAATGATTACAAAATAACTTAGATAATCTTTACATCGTAACACAATGTGGTTGACCTTCATCTTTACTATGATGTATGATTTGCACTTTAAATTGATATCAATATTAATTGATTTATATATTAAATTCTTAAGTTTTCCAACCTTTATTTTAATAGCGGCTTAACTCACATATGATTGTGTGGTGACGGCACCGACTAGTGCGAGACGCGACGCGACCGCGAAATCCTTAAAATGAACACTCACCCTGAAGATGGACTCCCGATGGGTCCGAAAAAAGTCGGTGCCGTCACAGGACAATCATATAATAATTAAATTTTGTATATATATGCAAATAATTGGTTTAAAATAAGTATGTTTTGTTAAAATATATGTATTTAAAAATTAAGCAGATTTTTATCAAAACCAAAATGTTGTTAACTTATTATTTTCAATGTTTTTAGTTTATCTTACTAATATTATAAATGTGAATGTTTGGATGGATGGATGTTTGTTTGAAGGTGTCTCTAGAACGGCTTAACAGATCTTGATGATTTGGCACATATGTGGAACATAGTCTGGAAGAATACATAGGCTTATTACGTTTTTTTTTTAATTCCACACGGATGGTGTCAGTGACAAATTAATTAATAAATAACTTGCTTTTGTTACTTAATGTTTAATATAACTGTGTATATATTGAAATCTAAGAATTTTCTTTTTTTTTATTAATAATGTACCAGAATTGCCTATCCTTATAAGATATCAATTTGTAGTTATTTTTGTTATGTATTTTTCTTTTAAATAAATATAAATGTTGTTAAATTATTTATTAAGAAATAAATTTATTTATATGGGATTTATTTAGCGTTGCCAGGCGTCCGGATACAGCCGGACATAGGTAGGCTTTTTGATTGCGTGTCCGGCCAAAATAAACAGTGTCCGGGTTGTCCGGCTTTTGTTACATTTCGCAAGCGAGAGTGGCCGAGACTGACGATCGTGTCAAGCCTTTATACCCAAATGTCCGGCCAAACTGGCTGATCTGTCCGGCTAGTGGGTTTGGCGACCTGGCAACCCTAGATTTATATCATAAAACCTCTACACTTTACTATATATGTAAATTTTTATAAATATGTAAATTAAATTGGCCCAATTTTTCTGTGTATTAGAAATATTTATATACGTTTAATAGTATGTTGTTTGCTTGTTACATAATATACACATTATTTGAAATGTTCCTATGTTGTTGATAATTTCTTGATATTAAATGATATTCGAAGATAAATAATTTTTTATTTATTATTCCCATTATTATTTTTTTATTTAGCTTGAATCTATTGCCCTAAAAAGTGCTGGAATTTTGGACTTATTACCACTTTTAAATATTTTTATGCGTATGACGAAAATAGTCGGGATTTTAAAAATATTAGTGTTACGTCATAGGCGCATCTTTATCACATCTTACGCGATTTCTAACGTTCTTATCTATTAAGTGATTAGTTCAAAGATACGAGATTACGATTTATTTTTTAATAAAAAAAAATTCTCTAAACAGTTTCTACGTTTAAAATACTCTTATAAAACATATCGTTGTCTATGTATTTCCAATGAGTATGAAAAGGATGACTATATGTTTAACAGTTCTTTCGGCATTGGGATAGTCAATTGAATACTTTTATTAATATTACCGCTAATCATGTTTGCAAATAGACATGTGTGATGAGTAATAAGACATCCGGCTGCATTGTAATTGTGCCGTCTTAAAAGTTAGAATATTTGTACTATTGTTTTACATAAAGTATTTTGTGGTCATACTTTATTGTGATAAAGACCTAACCAATTTTATTACCTTCCCAAAGCAGTACAGTTTTTTCATTTAAATTGAAAGCCTGTTTGTAGAATTTTTTTTTTAATTCTAAACGAAGTGTCTTTTGCTTTAAAACTGCACCTAGTTTCTTAGTTTTTTTTTTCTAATTAGGATCCATGTAGAAACTCGTTTACTATAAGTGGAAAAAATACAATTCAAATTTGGAATATATGATTTTTTTTAATTTTTTGAACCGTTAATGAAGAGCAAAGTTATGATTGGCGCATCCGGATACATGTTTAATTGACACGGCATCTGATGTTATATCCCGCCATTTTGATTTCGGAACGCAAGGGGCAATGAGCGAAAATTTCATCATCGTTTAAATATTTATTATTTAAACATTTTATCCATGTTCAAATATATACACAAAAATAAATTCTATTTTAACTCTTGTATAAACAATGTTATGGATACTTGTTAAGTGATCGTCACGCATTAAACATGTCATGCTGACTAGTGTTAAATCTGAATTCATGGTAAATCAATTATGACTTGTAGATATTGTAGTCTCGTGAAGCATAACACTATGTAAATTATTTTAACACACTTCACAAGGTACAATCAATGGATTCTATTTTTGAAAAAATGTCAAGTAAAACCAACATTGACCATTTTAAGTCGTCTCTATAAATTGATATTTTAAAAAAGTAATGCCTTAATTAGAAATGGGTAAAAAATAAATACAAAAAAATTGATGATACAATTTTTTTATTAATTTATATAGTCACGGCAAAATAAATGCAACAAATTCAATGCGTGTGTTCATTTTTCCAGAAATTCTACCGCCTCACCATGGATAGAGATGGCCATTTTGTGTAGGGCGTGTCTAGCATCTTCTACTGGAAACATATCAGTGCATCTAAGAACGGCGTCCAATTCGTGATCTAAAAATATCCTCAAATATTCAATAGCCCTTGTACTTCGCACAGCATAGTGTAATTGTTTGATTTCTACCCCCTTCTTTTCCAATTTCGCTTCATATATATGACCATAAATAGTAGGGTACTCCCATAGAGCAATAATCACTGGCGCGCCAACCATAGAGTAGGAATGCGGATGTGTGTAAAAATCTTTGACGTCTAAATAAAGTTGCCAGATCATAGCCAAATGTCCACCGAGCTTGTACGCTTCCCTTTCCATCTCCTCGCTTTGCTTGCTGAGTTTCATGGCCGCTTGACAACCCTTAGCAAGGAGACTACCAGACGTCAGCATCGTCCGCAGCTTCCACTCGTCTATGCCTCGGCCGAGGTAGTCATTGGAGCCTAGTGTGCCGAGGTTATTCTCGCTCTCCCAGTCATAGCGTTTTATGATTTCATTTCCACCTGCAAATATTACCATCTGAGATCACATTCATTACCACTTATTACTTAACCAAGTGATAAAGTGAAGACTTTTGTTGTCGGAAGTCAAGGCCCACTTCAGGTCATTGCGTCACCCTAGTTAGTTACTTAACCAAGTCATTATCATCAACCTGCCCTTATCCCTATAGAGAGTCGGTACAGTGTGTACTACTCCTCCCTACAACTCTATCAGCAGTCATATCTGAATTTACCTCCTTCTTAAGTATATCCTCTATCACACAATCCATCCATACTTTCTTTGGTCTTCCTCTACCTTTAGTTATTTAACCAAGTATTTATAAAAAAAAAACCATAGTTATGAAGCATGTAAATAGAAAGTCATGGCCCATAAAATGTAAGAAGTTATTTTCGAAAGAGACAAATTAGAATTTAATCAAAAGAACAAAATCGTTTTATTGTGCAGTAAAATGATTCGTTCGAGTTATGCATATTGAGATAAAAATAATGAAAATACAAATACATCACAGATAAAGCAAAACGTAACGGATCTTATTAATAATATGTAAAAGCATGCACTCACAATTTCACTATTTTACTGTATTAAGCGAATAGCGAAAAAAAATTGGGATTTTTATGGATTTTAAATAAACCTTCGTCCCAATCAAATAGTATGATGCAAACCTTTAGGCTTCGTTGGCAAATGATTGCCTTCAACATCTGTCTCCCCGAGGAAGTCTCCCTCTACCAGGTCCCTTAGACCGGTGGAGATGAGCTCCGTCACCGCGTTATTACGCAGCCCGCCCAGGTGTGCCAAGCACTTGGCCAGGAGATAGTCACCTGAACAACGTACAGAAAATATTGCAAGTAAACCTCGTCGAAATATTGCAGCACGTTTGAGATTACATATTATCCAAAGAGATCTTAGTTACATATATACTTTTCTTATTGTGATCGCGATAATATGTGTAATTACGTGATGACGTATTACGAAAGTTGGTTCTGCAAGTATTTAAGTAAGTCAGAGTTATTTCAATAGAAGAACAATTTTAATAAACCTCTAACCAGTAAGTAGGACAATTTTATTCCCGCATAGCAAGTCATCGTATTTCTTCCCATGCTTCTCCTTTTCCTGAAGATTTGCCATAGTCTTATGTATGATGTGTCCGGTCCTCTTCATCTCTACGATCTCAGCTAGCGCCCTCTGTGCGTGCAATACTCCAGATGTATGCAGCTCCTGACTGAACTCAGCTGGATTGAATCCCGCCGCTTTTGATACAAGCAGGACTATTAATCCAACCGACTGAAGATTACTCTTGGATCCGATAAGTATGTTCTTGGCCGACTTCAGTAATGGATGATTGGTGCCTACCTATTAATTTTTTTTAATGAATTTCCAATATAAAATAAGTATTTACACTAAGACGCAGTGGCGCTACTGTTGCAGTGGTAGACAGAGGTATTAATTTCGACCAATCTCGTCTGAACTGGAGTAAATTAATTTAATGAACTAACTTGACTAACTGTAGCTTTCCGTTGTGAGTCATACCCTACCACAATGCAGTTATTTTTCTCATTGCCACCGCTCTTAGAGTGCACTATGTAAAAACATTGGCTATGTCTGAATATGTCCACGCACCAGTTTCCTAAGCTGTGTGGCAGCAACAGCGATCTCATCGTTGAAGAGCCAGCGCAGGTTGAGGAAGGAAGTGGGGTAGCCCACCATACGCTCCGCTTCCGACACCACGGCACGCCAGCTCAGCTCCTCGCGAAGCAGAGGACCGAGGCAGCTCGTCGTCGTGTACGATCTACGAAGACTTCATGCTTTATCAAAACTTAATGACCTATATACAACGGCTAATAGTTATATAGATGTACAGGGGAAAGAAGTGGGCAACTAAATAATAATATTAGTAACTTTTTAATCAAATAAGAGGAGTCCATGTTTAGTTTTGATTGAAAATACAGCATTGTGGTTGTCACCTATTTTCCCGGAAAAGGCATTTTACAAACGGAGCTTGAGGTAGCAGTTTATTCACTGTAGCAGAGTTATTAACCTCTTAAAAGAAAAAACAGAATTTTTTTAATTAAAATTATAAAACATTTTGCAATGCGGCAGAAATGCTAGACAGTGAAAACTTGATTAACCGGACTAATAATTGTCGTTAGGCATTCGTATAATCATATATAAAATGAAGTAAATTGCGTTTGGTGCATATATATGTATCTAGTACACAATGTTATGAGTGTGTTTTAAAGACATTTGATTAATATTTTCCAGTATACTATTTGCTAACTAGAACAATAACGAAATGTACAGGGTAACGACTCCGCGGGACGCGGGTATAGTATTGCCAGTAGAGAGAATAATCCAGAGATTTCTACTGTAATTGAATAAAACTGTTACCCTATCAAAATATCCACTTAAAATGATACCTTTTAAAATTATTTTTATAATTCACCGAACCTCCGCTGTCAAGTCTAGGAAATTTTTCATTGCAATTGTTTCCGTTAACCTGTCCATCTTTATTATAACATTTGGATGAGATGCTAATGTTATTTTTACAACAGAAATAACTCCTATTTACGCGCAATAAAACTCTTTTTATCTGCATAGCGGATGATACGTTTAAATTCTGTAAAATTTGAGATATACGGAAAATATAAAAGCGTCAAAAATGACACGTTTGTTTTTCAGACGCGGAGAAATTATAGAGAAATGACGTATGTCATTTTCAATTATATTTTTTATAATGAAACAAAAAAGCGAATTCTCACTTCCGGATCGTAATCATCATTTAAAATTAGTTGAACAAAATATGAAAAAAAAAACAACGATTTACGAAAGAACACGAATCGTATCGAAGACATCTCTCAACTTGATTTTTATTATTTATTACCAGATAAGGTGTTTAGAAACGCATAACGCATAGCTGTCGCCCGCCACGCCCTCCGCGCGGATAACATTTTTTTTAATTCCATTCCGGAGATACCTTCAAACATCCATCCATACATCTAAACATTCGCATTTATAATATTATTAAGATCTATTTATTATTCAAATAATGAATGTGATAATTTATTCAGCATCATAATGAACACTCTGTTATCTATTAAAATGAATGCCACGCGATTTTAAAATGTTACCTCAATTACACAAAATGATGGTCACCATTTGCCCTTTAAAGATATTTACATGAGAAAGTTCAGGCACTGTTTTAACATTTAATGATTAATTATTTTATAATTCTTGCTCGTATAAAAGTCTAAACATTCCCTTCTATAATTGTATAAACAGAAAAAACACAAACTAAGAAATACTCCATCTCATTCAATCGTAAGATCGGATCATCGATTAAATCCCTGCGTAATTATGGAAAAAAATGCATCTTTACCTAGAGGTGTTATTTTGTATTATAATTAGGGGCCGTAATTAAACATCTTGTTAATAATAGCATGCGCTTTTTTAAATTGTGGCAACCCTTTCAATTATATGCGTTATTTTTTTTAGTTAAAACATAACTCTGAGATTCTTTAGCTACACTGTTGAAAAATTTGTTCAAAAACATTAATTTAACCCCGCTCATTGTCTTTGAAAAAATGAAATATTGTTTTGTAGATGTGTTACTGCAGAAGTATAAATTGGCCATATAACATTACGTTGAATAACAAAAAAAACGTAATTTACTATTTGACATTTGACCCTGAGGTCGACAAATAAAAGAGAGTGCCTCGTAATTAGAATCAGTAACCGCAAACCAATTTTGTCATGCTACAGCTTTCGTTCCACAGTTTGTGATTCGAAATTCAAATGTCAGCGGATGTGACGCGCTACCCGATAATGGTAGATGCGTGCGCGGCAAAACGGAGAACGTTCGGAAATTACCTTCATTCAAAGTTCCTGTGACATTTTAAATTGCAGTTTTAATAGGCTAGCAAAAGTACAGCCTATTTATACGCTTTCTATTTATTATATGTCTTCTATTTTTTATTTTATTTTTCTATTTAAAATCGTGAACTCACGCGTAGCTTTAGGCAAATGTCTTCTCGTGTTAATTAATATCACTATAATAAGAATTGATTTCATAAGATTAAAAAGTTATTTTGTCCTTATTTAGAAATTAATTAGTGCATCTATAAAATTAATAATTAGTGCTTCTTTCTCTATATAACAACATGACGTTTTTGATGAATGTATTACAATATCATAAAGAGGAAAAAAAAATATTTTTTTATAAAAAAACTATTCGACCGATTTCAAAAATTATTTTTAAATTAGAAAGCTCCATTAGCACTGAGTAACGTAGGCTATATTTATAACTAGAAAAATATATATTTTTAATTCCGCGCCGCCGAAGTCTCCAGCAAAAGCTAGGATATAAAAGAAAAATGATAAAAAACCATAGATAAAAATCACTCTATGACAGCAAAATTAGTAAACTTTATTTGATTCTGATAATCGTTGGAACAATAATTATTTATTTATACATTTATATATACCAAATATTTTATGGTTTACAGAACATATTCATCCAAAAGAACGTTTTAAATAAATGTACCGAACAATAATACTTTTTTAAATCAATAATTTTTCTTTAGTTAGTAATGTCAAAATACTTGTTTTAAGACAACTCAACTCTGCCCTTTTATCGTAATAAATTATGAAATAACTATCGTATTTAAGTCCTTGTTGTTTTAAAACATCGGCGATGTATTTTGGAGCAAAAAAGGTCGGATAATAGTGGGGCGTGGCGGATTGACTTCTGCCTCTACCTAAATAAAACGCTTCTTCCAGTTTTTAAATTATGTTCTTCATAATTGAATAAATTGCCTTTCGACTTGTGTACTTCGTTTATATTCTTTTCTAAAGTCAGTAGCTCAATCAGTATATATATATATATACATAAAGACTAACTGTCGCCCCCGACTCCGTGCGCGCGCAGTTAAAAAACTTAATAGGGGTATGAAAAATAGATGTTGGCCGATTTTCAGACCTACTCAATATGCTCACAAAATTTCATGAGAATCGGTCAAGCCGTTTCGGAGGAGTATGGCAACGAAAACTGTGACACGAGAATTTTATATATTAGATAATGATTACATGATCGTCTCCCTGTCTTTTTTCATTTCTATGTGGGTAAGCGCACCAGGTTTATGCCACTTAAATTTATCTATAATTTGTGATTTCCGTCGTCTCTTTTAACCATGTCTCCTCTATAGTGTATTGTGATTAAAAAAATAAATAGACCACTATAATAGATATCTAAAAAAGAATAAGTGAGCGCTGATGTAACTGCATTAAAATACTTAATAGAAGTTTGTAGTAGCGGCCATTTTTGTTGTACATATTCCTGTACTAAGCGAGTTAATTACCCCACAATGACAGGTGGAAGGGTCACTGAAAATAAAGTTTAAAGTTGTTATGGTGCTCCCACATTGCCGTTAGAAAATGTTTGTAAACATTTTCTAACATAAAAACATTTACTCACAAATGTCGTCAATTGTTACATTTTGTTAGGAACTGTTACATGTTATAAGTGCTCCTACACTAATAGAAAATGTTTACTAACATTTTATAACATTTAAAATCTGGTATTGGCTCGCAGTTTGTTTGCGTTCTGAGAGCGTCTACACGAAAATGGAAGATGATTTGCTCATTGGAATGGCTTAAAGTTTTTGTTTAAAAAAGAATAAAAGGCGCCCTTATTCGATGCGCGAAACGCTAAAAGCTAGAGGAAAATATAGTACCACAGACTATCTCAAGGATTTGGGCATTGATGGTTGCTTAAAAGATTAGTTGAAAAGAAAGTTACACATGTTTTATTTTGTTATAATTTGTTAACTTAATGGTGCTCCCACATTGCCGTTAGAAAATGTTTATAAACATTGTTGTAAACATTTTCTAACATGAGAACATTTTTAACATTTGTGATTAAATGTTTGCCAAAAAATGTTTACTAACGTTACTAAACTTTTTCTAACGGCAATGTGGGAGCACCATTACGTTGCCAGCACTGGCATTAACAACTCGCACGCAACTACTGTATGAACAATTTTTTAACTAGGATCACCATGACAAGAGTTAGTAATGGACTGGAATTAATAACGTATGGTACTGTATATAAATTTTATTTATAATTTCAAGTGGCAAACAAGCAAATGTCCCATCGTTACCACCCAAGTCTACAATTTCACCTTTGCAAAGTACTTTCAAAGACTTATTTTTTATTATAAAGTATCGGACGCATTGCCTAGATGGCATACACACAAGGAGTCAGAACCCAATTAAAAAAAAACGCCATTCATATTCAAACTAGAACCAATAAAGGTAAGATTATGAGACTCGTTTCCTATTCCAATTTTATTACGTGGATACTTAGTAATCGACTAAAATGGCCGCCGCAGTCGCGATACGCATCGAAGAAATGACCCACGGCATTATTAATCGGTACGAATGCACGGCTCACCTGTGCCTCCCAACCTCGCGGAAATATGCACACGGGCTTTGCGCACCATTAACATAATTAGCTCGTTAATATATGAAACATGCTTAATCTTTCATGAACATAACTTACGATTATTTGGTTGCAACAAAAAAATACAACTTCTTTCAAAATCGATATAAAAGTTTGCTACACAAGGTGGCGTCAGGTAATCAACGAATTTATTGATTTACTTTTGTACGTATTTGTCATGATTGTAGTTAGCGTTGTCAGGCGTCCGGATAAAATCGGATATAGGTAGGCTTTTTGATTGCGTGTCCGGCCAAAATAAACGGTGTCCCGGCTTTTGTTAGGCTTTTTATATTTCTCAAATGAGAGTGTACCTATTAATACTGAGACAAAATTCTAAATAATATAGGGTGTCCGCCCTTTCTACCCAAATGTCCGGCCAAACTGGCTGGTCTGTCCAGCTAGTAGGTTTGGCGACCTGGCAACCCTAATTGTAGTTATGTAGATGTGAAAATATCATGACTTCTTCATGTTGAAGTGGTATTAAATCATGTTGCATAATAAACATAAGTAAGTTCAACACAGCGGAAGTTTATGTCGGTGTCATAAATAACAACATCCCGCGCGTGTACTTCATTCATCTAATTCTACGCGACGTAAATCAAACGGTTCGCGAACGCGTCCGAATCCAACAAATAAAATATGGCGGGACCGTTGACAATTTGACATTCATCGTTTCCCGCGCTATTTGCATAGCCTCTCGTGTCTCTGGTATTCCCACGGACATGTCTCAATAACATCGGTTTAGATCGCTAAATTAATTCAAGTGAATGGTGGCTTGTTTTCTGTAAATGGTTGTAATTATTTGATTGTCGATAACCGAATAGTGTTGTTAGTTGTTCTTGTTCGGAGTTGTTCGGCATGCGAGTTACGTGTCCCAAGATTTAATTAACAATTTACTGAAATATTGTCACAACATTTGGAGTGACGCTTTTTGTTCTTTTATTTTTGTAAGTAAGAATTTACAACTACAATTACTGACTAATAAATTCTGATCGTCAAATGCCAAAGCTGCTCAGGAAGCAGATTTCATATTTTTGTCTACAACTCTGAAGTACTCATAATATTTTGAGCCGCTAATAGCAAAATTGTGAAAGTATGGATAATCGATGTGTGGTTCTGGTTTCGAATATTGTCGTGATCCATATCCTAGCAAAGCCTATAAATGGTTATTTGAAAATTACTAATATAATATTCTGCTAACATTTTTTAGAAATAAAAAATAATAACTTCAGCTTCCAACACCGATAATTTGGAATATCAAATATGTTTCAATCACAGCTTCCGGTAGCTAAAATCGAATAAAATTAATTAGCCTATACAATCGGATCAGTCCCTCGTACTGACTGTTGCGCAAATCCCGATCCGAGACCAAATTAGCATACAAGATAGCGGCCGCTCGCATATCTGCAAACTAAATCAGCAGCCGGAGCCCTACGGTCGCCGCGGCCGGAATTCGAATCCACGCTCTCCTTTTGCGCAACTCTGCGTGCGCCCTTGAACGCATACAGTTTCTAATACCACTTGCCCTATCATGTTCAAATCTAACTTCAATTTGAGAATACTTAAGTCAGGACTTGGAAGATTTCTTTTTTTAAAGGCTTGTAGTTTTGTCACGCAAATTAAAATGACTTTAGCCTTGTTGCAGTTTTGGTATACAAACTTTATATTCCCATTTTCCGTTCTTGTAGAATCTTTGGAAGTAATTGTGTTAACTGATGCTTTTAAATCTTGAATGAGAAGTGTACAAGAACAATGCATTCGTGTCCATTTTAAATCACTGCTATAAATAGATATCGAATGATCTCCCCATCCCCATTTAAGCTCCAGCACAAAACCCGGTAAATAGAGCAAAAATGACGGCCGTCGAGGGATCGCCATCAGTTGGCGACATTTAAATGTGCGGCGGCGCTTTTACCTCCGCCATTTGCATGAGATCGCGTCGATCGGCCGTCTTGCGTCTTTTTTCTTTCTGTAAGAATAAAGCTCGAGGGACACCAACACCATAAAGCTAATTTATTTTTCTTAGAAACTCTTTTACTTTTTAGGTTAAAAAGCGTTTATTCATAAATTACGTTTTTTGTGGCTTCCTTTAGTTTTTCTTGATGTCTTTTGTCATGAATAATACACAAGCACTTGAACAATAATATAAGCTGTTAATTGTCTAAGTTTTTAATATATTAGTTAATCTCAAATCCTTATAAATAATAAGGTTCTCTCTGTTTTTAATAATAATTTGAAGACTCTACTAGAATAATGCACAATAAGCCAGTAGTATAAGTAAACGCAGTATTAAAAATAATGCTCTCAGTACGCCCACAGTCTTGTGCAAACTATTTTGTTATTTATTTTGTCGCATCGTATATTCGGTAGCGGTGTCTCAAAAGACCCGATTCAATTATTTACTTTATTTCTGTTTATTAAATACATTCTGTTTTTGTTTAGCAAGTTTTACTGTGTTCAATAATTCTAATGATAAATCAATTAAATTCATACGTACACTTTTAAATGATTGAATAAAAGATGGCGTCATTGTTTTTTTAGAAACCATGTTTAGAAGTTGAAAATAAAAACGATATACGCAATAGAAACTTTGTTCAGTCAATATCAATCTACAATGAACACAATATTGGGATTCAAACCCTGTATAACTCTTTTCAAACATCACGACGACCCAATATTATCATCATCAGTGCAGTACCCTTCCCCGCATTCCGTTACACCTAAAATTATGTTTAACGCAGCAAAGCGCAAAGTTAAGAGCTGCAAAGACATATGAAAACATTAATACTTATTTCTACATCAAAGTAACCTCGTTAATAAAACAAACTTGATTATAAATTAATATTTAATATCATATAACATTGGAATATTTAGTTACAATGTCCCTGTAGAATAAGAACACAAGGTCACTTGCCGCGCGCGACATCTCCAGCGCCTCATCGTACGCCGCCTCACTAAATATTCCCTCCGAGAAGCCTGGAGTGAAGGTAGTTGCATTATTTTATGTTTTATATTTTACGTTTTCGAAGGAGTTTTAGCTAACAAAATGTTATCAGCTCAGTATACGTCCCCACTAAGGGGTTCGGAGCCTACCCTATATTAAGGGTGACTAGGCCATAGTCAACCACGCTAACCCAATATGGGTTGTTTTGAAGTTGTTGAACGTCAGATAAATGTACATATGTAAATCGAAAATCAAAAAACACACTGCTAAATTGCGAGATTCGAACCCAGGACCTGCAGATTGCAAGTCAAGTGTTGAACCCCTGAGCCACCGACGCTCCTATATAAAATAAAACAGACATACATTCACATCACAGCGGCTAACATGCATAAGCAAGAAAATTATTGCAATCCTTTAGACCAGGGATCCCCAAACTATTTTGAACAAGTGACCCCCTTTTCCAAAATGAACCGTTACCACAGACTCCCCATGGCTAAATTATCTACTTTTAAGATCAATTATTATTTTTCATTCTGACTTAGGTCAATAGAAGAAGACAGAGTGAGAATTAGCAATGCTTTAAGTTCGATATCAACCCCTTTGGGAACCCATAGACTCTCGCTTATCAAGGTAATTCAGTATTTGCTATAGATTGGTCTAAGATGTACAGGAGTTTACCAGATTCTTAATCTAGTTTCATCACCAAATATGTACAAAACTCACCTGTAATCAAATTCTTATTCCGACTATCAAAGACAAAGTTTAATATTGCCTTTGCATTCATGACTTCCTGGTACTTAGGCTCCAGTATTACATTGCCTGTCTCATCTACAGCACAGGAGACAGCCGCAAACACATATCTCATAGCTAATCCGGAATTAAGAAGAGCGAGACATGCACAGTTTATTGCGCAGGAGAGAAGCTGAAAAATTTTAAATATTGAATGTTTGGATGTATGGATGGATGTTTGTTAGGTCTCTCTGGAACGGCTGCATGGATCTCGCTGAAATTTAAAATATATGGTGAACACATAGGCTAGTAAGTTTTTTTTTTAATTCAGCGTAGATAGAATCACGAGCGACATCTAGTATTCATGATATTATAGGAAACACTAAAAGAAATAGAGAACAATGTGTCTAGAATTATATTTTCTTTAGTTATTTCCAAGTTATTTTATAGTTGCTACATAACAGAGTGTACTAATATAAATAAGAAACAGTACACCCAATTATAAAAAATAAAAATAAAATATGGAACTATCTCAAGTGGAATGGTTATAATTCCATCAACTAATATTTACTTGTGTGAATACAAAAAATTAACACATTCAATGCTCTATCAGTTGAATATAACATGTAAAAAATCATGTGGCGTTGAATGTGTTAAACTAATATATCTCACCCCTCCATAATCTTCCAACTCTTGTATGGTGACTGTGATACCAGTTCTAGGGTATAGACTGCCCATTATAGCACTCTCACATGTCTGTCTGATTATATGTTCCTTATATCTGTAAATATAGAATAAAAAAATATAGTCACATAAAATAAATGCTTACATTCCCCAAATATACTAAATTTTGAATCTGTCAGTACGACAGAGTATATATAATAGGGTTTCAGGTGTCAGCAATTTTTCTAATATTATAAATTCGAATGTTTAGATAGATGGATGGATGGATGTTTGTTTGAAGGTATCTCCGGAACGGCTGCATGGATCTCGATGAAATACATAGGCTACTTATTACGTTTTTTTTTAATTGCGCGTGGACTGAGTCGCGGGCGACAGCTAGTACACAATATTAGTTTACTTTTGTCAACTAGTGTATATAGTATATATAGTTGATTTTGCCAACTAGTCAAGGAGTAACTATCACACATTTGTTCACAACAGAAGACTGGCGATGAACAAAAAACCTGTGATCCCCAATAGTTGATAAGTTAAATAAGAGTTCAACCGTTGATTCAACGAATTAGTTAAATCAACATGCATCATTTATTATATCTATAATTTTAAAACTACAATAATTACCTGTCAGGTACTGAAGGTCTGCCACCTTTGGTACAAAACAAAACTTCTAAATAGGACTTTTCAATGCTCTGGTTTTGTACTTTTATATCCAATGGGCCATTTACACTTATTAACGTTACCGTTTCACCTAAAAAGTGTATAGAACACATTTCGTATTAATTTGATTTTTTAACACATATATGCAATATTATGCATAACAAACCATTTAAATACCTTGAGATAATATCGCAGATCCATCTGATTTGCTTAATACATTCAATTCACATTTCATATGTTTTAGTTTACATTCTTTTGAATCTGCAGCTTCAGACATTGTAGTTTTTTTTTCAGTAAATAATAAAAATATAAATGGAAGTTTAAAACATTTTAAACTACAGTCTTGCAGAAAATCTATTGACCTTAGTGACTTGTTGTAAATTCTAATATTTTCCTACTTTTATTATTAAAATTCAAATATTAAAATTCAAACCTATAAAACATAACCTTACTTTTTGACTTGACATTTGTAGTCAAAACACAAAACATTTAAGTTTTTAAATATTTAATTGGCTTGGTAATTGGCTACCACCTCACGAAGATTCTTTAAGCGTTTTTACTAATAATATCTGAGTAGCAATCAAAAACTTTAGAGTGTCAACAAATAATTATAAGTAAATTTTCTATTAGCAACAATTAAAAACAACCGCTTAAAATGTTTTAATTTCAGAACCGCACATTACTGTCATTGTCAAAGTACGTGAATTTCAATTGTCAACTATCAATGTGTCAATTATCCAAGAACTTGCATGAAACTAAAACTGTATTTTTACTTGTTTCTTTTACAATACTGAATCATCAGTGTAAAGGTAAAAGTGGCTAAAACTTATAAATTGATAATACCAAATAATCTAATAATTTTTAGCTTATATACTACTACTTAATGTTAATTAAAGTTGCACATTAAATTTAAACTGAAAAACTTTTCCAGGTAGTGTTCGATTAAAGTACATCAAGAATACCAGTCAAAATGAAGACAAGATTCAATACTTATGATATAATATGCATGGTAGCGGAGTTACAAAGGTATAAGCACTGATATTACTTTAATATACTCCTTGAAAACTTGCCAACCTTTTCTTAACGCTAACATAATTTAAAAAGTACATACGAACACAAATATCTGAGCCCTCAAATAAGTAGATGCTACATTAACATTCTTATTATAATCCTAAATTGTTAGGTATAACTTCCTGCTTGTAAAGATTAAACAAATCTTAAAATTTAATATTCTTTTTATGTGTTAACAGATTGGTGGGCATGAGAGTCAACCAGGTATATGACATTGATAATAAAACATATGTCATAAGATTCCAGCGTTCCGAGGAGAAAGTAGTGTTACTTTTAGAATCCGGCAACAGGTTCCACACAACACAGTTTGAGTGGCCCAAAAATGTTGCACCATCTGGATTCACTATGAAAGTAGGTATTAACAGTATATCTATATATATAAAAGAAAGTCGTGTTAGTTACACTATTTATAACTCAAGAATGGCTGAATCGATTTGACTGAAAATTGGTGGGCAGGTAGCTTAGAACCAGGAAACGGACATAGGATAATTTTTACCCAGTTTTATTTTATTTTTTTATTCCGCGCGGACGAAGTCGTGGGTAAAAGCTAGTTGAACTTAATTTAATGTGAATTTACTAAGAAAACATTTAAATTCATGATAATTATGCTAGCAAAATTTATGGAAAAGATGAGAAGGTTATAAGCCCTTTATACATTAGACCAGATATACCAGTGGTTATAACTTCATTAAGTGACAACTACACATTGGCCTTGTGCAGAAAACTTAAATATTAACCACTTAATTCCAGCTACGAAAACATTTAAAAAACAAGCGTCTAGAGAGCATAAGTCAATTAGGTGTGGACCGTATTGTAGCACTGCAGTTTGGTAGTGGAGAGGCTGCATATCATGTTGTTCTAGAACTATATGACCGCGGTAACATAGTACTTACTGATTACGAGTGGACTATATTAAATGTACTCCGGCCACATGTTGAGGGTGATAAAATAAGGTAGAATTTCTATTAAAAACCTATTTTTCCAATTTTTTTAATGAATAATTAAAAATATTAGCACGCACACAATATTTGCACAACATTTAAGTGAGAGAGTTAAAAGATTTTAAAGATCATCATATTTTGTGATGACAACGAATAAAGTCTGGATAAGGGAAAGTCCAAGGGACCATGCTTATTTTTCTTGCTTAGAGAAGTTTTGCTAACCCAAGTGTCTCGCTTATTGAGGTTGTCCTTCGGATCCGGACGTCAACTCTCGCTTATAGAGGTTTCTAGCTTATCTAGGTTCAACTGTATACCTAAATTAAATGATTAATATTAATAATTCTTAAATGTTAACTAATGTAAATTAATATTTTTACGTTTAAATTTATATATTATAGTATTATTGCTTTTTAAAAATGCAACATAATTACGTATCAGGTTTGCAGTCAAAGAAAAATATCCATTAGACAGAGCCAAAACAGATTATTCAGCGCCCAATGAAGAGGCGCTCAAAGAAATATTATCCAAAAGCAAGCCCGGTGACAACTTGAAGAAAACTCTTAATCCAAATCTTGGTAAGAATTAAGTAATTTTAATATTTGAACTTCATAACAAAGGATTGTTTTTATATTATAAGGTGACAAGCAAGCAAGTGGCCATCTTAATTCACCAAAGTGGTGAAGCGAACACTACCTATAGACATCTGCAATTGTAGATGCGTTGCCTATCTTTAATCAAAGAAAGGACACATAGAAACAAGATATTTGACCTTCCTATGTGTCCCCTCTTCCGTCAAATCCAATACTCTTCCCATCATTTCCTTACAAGAAAATGTTGGTAAGGGAACAGGGACTAAAATTACACCTGTTGTGATGAGAATGCATCACTGGGTAACATAGATATATTTATTACTGGAACAATCATGCAGACAAAGTCGCAACCAAAAGCTAGTTATATACATAACGGAACTTCTTATCTTGTTTTTTCTAATAAATTTAACATCAACTTGGAGACATTAAGTGATCACAGAATCAATAATATTTTACTACGAAGGTATACTAAGCAACTATTGAATCACCTATTAAGTGACTAAGTTAAGAGAATTAAGTGACATCATCATCATCATCATCATCAGCTCACTCCCCACCGAGGGGCTCGGAGCCTACCCCAAGTTAGGGGTGACTAGGCCATAGTCAACCACGCTGGCCAAGTGCGGGTTGGTTGACTTTACACATATCATTGAATTTCTTCTCAAATATGTGCAGGTTGCATCACGATATTTTCCTTCACCGTAAGAACGTCGGATAAATGTACATATGTAAATCGAAAATCGAAAAACACATTGGTACATAGCGGGATTCGAACCCTGGACCTGCAGATTGCAAGTCAAGTGCTTAACCCCTGAGCCACCGACGCTCTAATTAAGTGACATTTACCTTTTTTTTTAGAGTTTGGTGCAGCAGTAATAGATCATGTGCTCTTAGAAAATGGACTAACGGGAAATATGAAAGTAAATAAAGAACAAGGTTTTTTAGTAGAAAGGGATTTGGACAAATTGGTAAAAGCTCTGAAACAGGCAGAAGAAATGTTGGATAATGCAAAGAATACAGTGGCCAAGGTAAGATATATTAAGTTATAATGTTAAGTGATTGAAAAAGTATGTGTTTTGGATGGGAATGGACGGTCATACTTGATGGTAACTATTAAATTCTAATCCTCTTTCCACCTATTTTCTAATTGATTTAGAAAGAGATGGGGAACTATATATGACAGGGGAAGGGATGAAAGATCATTCTTATACCTTATATGTAGGTAGTGCAGATGTCTATGGTCAGTGATCACTTTGCAATTTTTTCGTCACCTTGTGCTTTTATTTGTTTGTTAGAGTCCAATATTATTAATTAAAATTAATTAATTAATAAATATTGATTAATTAATTAATTGGCCTTAATTTTCATGACATTTTGATACATTTTTTAAAGTTAACAAATATGATTAATTAAAAAAAAAACAGTAATGACCCCTGTGGGTATAGGCCTCCTCCATATTTCTCCATTTTTTTTGCATTAGTCAATGTTAATATTCCAGGGTTTTATAATACAGAGGAGAGAAGAACGGCCGGCTGCAGAGGGTGAGACTAAATTCCTTTTAACCAACCAGGAGTTTCATCCCGTACTATTTGCTCAGTACAAGAACCAACCTTTTGTTGAACATGAAACTTTTGATAGAGCCGTTGATGAATTCTTCTCAGCTCTTGAAGGACAAAAGATTGACATGAAGGTAAGAAAGATTTTCTATATATAGCAGTCATTTTGTTAAAAAAAAACTTGAGAGGTGTGTTGGGACACCCGGATGGAACGAAGTTCCTTTCGATTAATTAGTGAAGGAACCAATGTTTATTCTATGAATAAAAAACTTAAGTCTTCACAAGAAGTACATTTTATTTCTATGAATTTTCGTTATATATTGTCACGTCGTTGCCATGGTGAAGTAGCGCTCATTCGTCGTTAACATACTTACTAAAGCAAAAAGTGTCGTGACAACTTTTCGTAAGAATTTTTTCCGTCTAGCCCCCTTTCACAACGCGCAATAAGGAAATTCGTTCCAAAAAAAAAAAAGTTAAAAAAAAATTTTTTTTTTTATGAAAAAATACGAAAAACAAATTTTTTTGGTAGTTTGGAAGTGCTCGCATCGGTATGGGTACTGCCGCACCCACAAATAACCTCTAGTGAAAATTTATATGTTTTTTTTTTTATTTATATATATAAAATTACTTCAGACAGTCCAAATAGAGAGGGAAGCCATGAAAAAGCTCCAAAATGTTAGGAAAGACCATGACAAGAGAGTGACAGAGTTGAGCAGAGTTCAGCAAGATGATAGGAAGAAAGCGGAACTGATATCCCGGAATGAAACATTGGTGGAGCACGCTCGTATGGCAATACAGACTGCGCTTGCTAACCAGGTAATGTTTTCAGTTTTCACACGGGTTTTCATTGTTAAACAACATATTATATGTAGATCTTGTCTTTGAAATATATAAATTTCTTAATACAGTTGTGTAATAATTTGACAGTTATGTTTTTTTATAATTTCAAGTATATATTTGTATCAAAAACAGTTGGTAAATTTTCCTTCTTCTTATGTTATTTTTGTTGTTGTCCGGAGAAGGTTCTTATGAAAAAAAAATTAAAAAAACTTGGATCTCAGAACATAGTCTGAAAAGATGTTTATTAAAATTTGTTTTCTAATTCCGTGCAGACGAAGTCGCGGGCATAAGCTTCTTTTCGAAATATGATTAATTTATTTAACTTCATAAGAATTAATTAAATATTTTAAAAATATCAGTTTTCACATAAACACTTTATCTTACTAATGTCTGGATGGATGGATGTTTCTCGGACATCCATCCATCTGTTGGAGGTATCTCCGGAACGTCTCAACGGATCTTGATAAAACTTGGCACAGATGTAGAACATAGTCTGGAAGAACACATAGACTAAAATTAAGTTTTTTTTAAATTATTTCCATGCGAAAGCTAATCTTATAAAAATATTACAATACAATATTAAAAAATTTCAGATGTCATGGGACAATATTAGCTTATTAATTAAAACAGCTCAAGACAACAAGGACCCCATAGCCTCAGTTATAAAGAACCTCAAATTGAACACCAACCACATCACCTTGCTTCTCTCAGACCCTTACGATGATGATAGTGAAGATGATGAAGAAGATGATGATAAGTTAGATCTGAAACCGATGCTGGTTGATATAGATCTGTCTTTAACAGCATTTGCTAATGCTAGAAGGTGAGATTTAGCCGGAAAATTATACAGTTAGACTTTAAATTGCGACATTTAGATAAAATAGAACAATTTGTAGTTTCTATTTGAAAAAAAAATTAAGAAAATATTTTCGAACTTAAAAACTATTTTTGTAAATTAAAAAAAAAGATCCAAATTATAAATTTAGTAATCTTAATTCTTACTAATATTATAAATGCGAAATTTTGGATGGATGTATGGATGTTTTTTACTGTTTATCTCCAGAACAGTTAAACGTATCTTTTAGAAATATGACATAGACTTAAAAATAGTCTGGATGAATACAAAAGCTACTAATTCAGTTTTTTTTTAAAAAAGCTAGTATTAAAAATGTTATTTCAACCATAGATACTACGATCAGAAACGTAACGCAGCAAAGAAGCAGCAAAAGACCATAGAGTCTGCGGACAAGGCGCTGAAGAGCGCGGAGAAGAAGACGAAGCAGACCCTGAAGGAGGTGCAGACCATCAGCAGCATCAGCAAAGCTCGGAAAACATATTGGTTCGAGAAGTTCTACTGGTTCATCTCCTCGGATAACTATCTGGTCAGTTATTTATACTAATACTAGCTTTTACCCGCGACTCCGTCCGCGCGGAATAAATAAATTGCACACAAGATAAAAAAGTTCCTATGTCCGTCTCCTAGTTCTAAGCTACCTCCCCATCAATTTTCAGCTAAATCAGTTCAAACGATCTTGAGTTATAAATAGTGTAACTAACACGACTTTCTTTTATATATATAGATTAGAGAGAACAAAGATTTGTTTGTTTGTTTTAAAATGAGTACAACTTCTTTTTCTAGACATTGACAGTAACTACGTAATCGTTGAAAGCAAAAATGTCCCTAATTTTCGCAACGTATTTTGAAGTTAAACTTAAAATCTACTAGTTTTCTAGTTATTTTAAAAAATAATCAAAAAAATGGGACCCATCTGCAAGCAATAGCTTTCGATTGAAATATTTTTTAACAAAATCGGAGCACTAGGGGTGGAGATTCGCGGTAACATACATAAAAAAAATAGGCGAATTGATCCTTCTTTTTGAAGTTGGCTAAAAAGGGCATAGATTATAAATGGGATAAAACTAATTGGATAGAATAATAGAGATAGTTATCGGTTTCTGGTATATCCGCAGGTGATAGCAGGTCGTGACCAGCAACAGAACGAGCTGCTGGTGAAGCGTCACCTTCGTGCGGGCGACGTGTACGTACACGCGGACCTCAGCGGAGCCTCCTCCGTGCTGGTGAAGGCGGCAGGCAGACCTCAGCCTCCGCCACGCACTCTGGCTGAAGCTGGCCAGGCAGCCGTCGGCTACAGGTAAATACAGTCAGAACCTTTCGCGGTGATACACTTACAGAAATCTATATATATAAAAGAAAGTCGTGTTAGTTACACTATTTATAACTCAAGAACGGCTGAATCGATTTGACTGAAAATTGGTGGGCAGGTAGCTTAGAACCAGGAAAAGGACATAGGATAATTTTTGCCCCGTTTTCTATTTTTCATTCCGCGCGTACGGAGTCGCAGGTAAAAGCTAGTCATTGCAATAAAACTAACTTTATCCTTTCTTACAAAATAACTAATTAAGTAGCAATAATTTACGCAAACGATAGTATAATAGTAAAAAATAATTACCGTTTTTTTGAGACCAAAATTTCTTTATAAAACATGTCATCCTTGGCTTGAGATTGTCTCAGAAATCCACAGTTAGGCGAACACCATTGACCGTCCTTTTTTTCGTACAGACATTGAAGAGCTGAGTCCTATTGATTATTGTTTCCTTGTCACAATGCTTATGAAAAGTTCAAACAACTGTCGATTTTAAAATTGAATACCGCTAAATTCCCTGATAGTACCTTCATACAGTCAAAGTTCTTTTCTATTGCTCACGTATACTAAATTATACCTGTTTCTTATTGCTGTAAGATATTAAAGGACAATTTAATTCTTTTGTCTAATTCTTGAGGCAAAAAAGTAAAAAAATGAATTGAAAGGTTTAATAGTTCGATGGAAAGTGTTAAAAGGTTGTTATTTTTTGTCCTTTCGAGCCGGACATTGTTGGTATAATTGTAGCGTGGCATGGGAGGCGAAGGTGCTGACGCGAGCATGGTGGGTGCAGGCTCACCAGGTGTCAAAGTCCGCACCAACCGGAGAGTATCTCAGCACAGGATCCTTCATGATCCGCGGCAAGAAGAACTACCTGCTGCCGGACCAACTGCAGTTCGGATTCAGTTTTATGTTCAGGGTCAGTCAAATGACAAAGATGGAAAGATTTTTTATATTTATTAGTAATAAGAAAATTGAAATTATTGCTTTAAGACATTGTTATTTATATCAAATACTTGTTACATATAAATACTTGTTGCGTCCTCTGGGTTTCCTCGCGCCTCCTTGGACTTTTATATTTTTTTTACATCTATTTAATTTTGACGTTTTGTTTTATTCGTTCTTACTTCTTGTATTTTTTTTGGTAACAATTTATCTGTTTTTCAATTAAAATTTATAAAAAAATTCATAGTGAAAAATGTTACAATGCTCGTTAATTAAAGTCTGTTGAAGTAAATATAATTTAAAAGAAAAATTTCATTCAAAATTTTCCCTTTCGCAGTGTCTTTTTTTTCACTTTTTTTAATTTTTTTTTATTAAAAGTTTGTTATTTGATCAATATTTGTAAGATCAGTTGGAAGACAGCTGCATAGAGAGGCACAGAGAGGAGCGCAAAGCTTTAACGGCTGAGGACGCTTCTGACGTCATCTCTGACGTCACCACACAGGACAACGACGAGGAGATCGTCGTCTCCGATGATGGTAACTGTCCTGCTCTTTTTATAATAATACTAAAATTTGTATAATTTATTGTATAATACATTTTACAGGCGATTTCGTCCACGTGAAATAAAAAAAACTTAGTAAATAGACTACATCTGTGCCAAATTTTATTAAGATCTGTTGAGCCCTTTTGAAGATACTATCTAATAAATATACATCCATCAAGACATTCATATTTATAATATTCGTAAGATTATGTATTTCACAAAAAAAAAATCTAAAGTAAAAAAAGTTTTGAAAAATGTGTAATTAAGTTAAGATTTTTTTGCCTTTTTGAGCATCAAGTAAATATAAATAAAAAAAATTGTATTCTCTTTTTCAGATGAACCGTCCGATACTGAAGACAGTAAGAAAATAGATAAACTCGAATCAATCACAGAAGAGACGACACAGATCAAAATAGAAGACGCTCCAGAAGAGAATGAGAAAGAGAGCAGAGAAGAGACTGTGGCAGATGCAGCGAAAGAAGCAGAGAGCAGTGACGATGACTCTGATAGTGGAGTATTGCATACACATATTAAGGTATTTCGTTATATTTACAGACTAGCTGTCGCCCGCGACTCTGTCCACGCGGAATTAAAAAAAAAACTTTATTAGTACGTACCAAATTTCGTCAAAATCCGTTTAGTTTTTTAGGAGATATCTTCAAACAAACATTCATCCATCCATCCAAACATTCGCATTTATAATTTAAGATTGATTTTTTTATTTGCATAACATAATATTTGACCTTTAATACATTTTTAATTTATGTCATAAAAAATATTACCTATTTTTTTTTTGTTTTTCGAAAAAAAAACAGCTATAGTGTATTCGTTTTAGCAATGTTATGGATGTACAATTAATTTCAGGTAGACCACGGTACAGGAGAAGTTCATACAGAATCTAAAACAAGAACAATATCAGAAATATCTGATGCAAGTGAGTCTTTAATTTTTTATCCATACAAAAAAAAATTTCAACTTTATACATTTAAAAAAATATATATTCTAGGTGATGAAAAATTCACTTTCCCCGCATTACCAAAGATGGCGAAGAAAACACAAAAGAAAGAAAAGAAAATACCAGAACCAAAGAATGAGGAAAAGAAGGAGACATTGAAGAGGGGACAAAGAGGGAAGCTGAAGAAGATACAGAAGAAGTACAAGAACCAGGATGACGAGGACAGAGCTCTGATGATGGATATGTTACAGGTATAGCTTGACCGGAAATATAAAATTCCTCATTAAAGAAGCTGATTAAAGTGCCCTTAGGGTAGAAATTTTATATTCTTACTTGTACTTTATTTTATAGCCGCACTCATAGTCATATTACGCCTTAGTGAATATTAATATTAAATCTAACCTAAAAAAATCTAAACCATCATTCGCACGGGCGTTTTTTTATCGCGGCGTTTAAAAAAACGCCCGTACAAATTTGTAATTTTTTATAACTGAAGATATTAATGAATGTTTAGTAATTTCTGTTAATTTGTCAGTCGTCAAAGGAGTCAAAAGAGTCAAAGAAGGCGCAGAAGAAGGCAGCAGCTAAGCCTTCAAAGAGCAAAGCGGGCCATGCGCGTGCGCAGCGCATCCCGCAACCTGCGCCGCTGCTGCTGGAGGCTGACTCTGAAGAGGAACCTGAACCTGAGGTAAACTTTTACATCTGTCTTTATCTGTAACTAGCTTTTATCCGCGACTCCGTCCGCGCGGAATAAAAAATAGAAAACGGGGTAAAAATTATCCTATGTCCGTTTCCTGGTTCTAAGCTACCTGCCCACCAATTTTCAGTCAAATCGATTCAGCCGTTCTTGAGTTATAAATAGTGTAACTAACACAACTTTCTTTTATATATATAAATGTGAATGTTTGTATGTATGGATGGATGTCTGTTAAAAAAATAGGCTATTTACTATGTTTTTTTTTAATGTTTAGTAACTGTTATAGTTCAACTGAATGCAATCATGTTGTAAAACTGATCAGGTTGATGGTGCTGATGCTGCGGGCGCAGACACAGACGTGGAACTCCTGGCGCAGCTGACAGGTTGCCCATATCCTGAAGATGAGCTGCTGTTCGCTGTACCTGTTGTAGCACCTTACTCCGCACTCGTTAACTACAAGTAAGTTGTATAACTAATTCCTTACACAGGTTGACTTGAGGGCGCCACTGTTGACGTATTTTTGACACGGTTCTGAACCGGTGGGTATAAGTCAAAGGGACTAATTTGGGATAATTGTAATGTGCAGGTCTTGGGTTCGAATCTCGCAATGTAACAATGTGTTTTTCGATTTACATATCGAGGGGTGAAAGGCTATTTGTTTTAAGCGACATTTTTTGCGATATTGACTTATATATATTCAGAATCAGAGATTTTTTCTGATTCTGTACATATATATATGTCAATATCGCAAAAAATGTCGCTTAAAACAAATAGCCTTTCACCCCTCGATATGTACATTTATCTGACGTTCTTACGATGAAGGAAAACATTGTGATGCTGCACATGTCTGAGAAGAAATTCAATGATATGTTTAAAGTCACACAACTGAGTAAAAATACTGTAAATTTTGTTGATTAATAAAAAAAAAAAAAAAAGTCAACCCGCACTTGACTGTGGTTGACTATGTCCTAGACACCCCTAACTTTGGATAGGCTCTGAGCTCCTTAGTAGGGACATTGAATTGATGATGATGGGCATAAGTCAAACTAAATTACGACAGCACACTAGCGCCCTCCTGACAGTGTCACAAAATCCTCTTTGTACTGTAACTGTATAACTAACCGCGACAGTAGCGCCTCTCATCCACTCAGATATCCTTTATTAAAACAAGATCATTTTTACAGAATAAAAAAAGACACTATTATCTCTTAAATGTCTTAATTACGTTGTCTTGTTAAAAGATAGTTTTTTTTTCGCATCTTTTCATCACTCGTATCAATTGACATATTAAGGTACAAAGTAAAGCTAACTCCGGGTACAAGTAAGCGAGGCAAAGCTGCAAAGACCGCGGTACAAGTGTTCCTGAGGGACAAGTTGGGGTCCGCGCGAGAGAGGGACCTCCTCAAGGCGGTCAAGGAAGAGAACATCGCAAGAAACTTCCCCGGCAAAGTGAAACTGTCCGCTCCACAGTTACACAAACACAAGAAATAAACTCTATTTGTATTTAAATAAAGTTTCATTTTAAAACGATGTGTTGTAATTTTTCATCACTGAAATATATTTTATTATTTTATGTTTAATAAAACCTCTTTGATAACATCGTATTTTTTTTATCATCTTTTGAATTTTCAACCATCAACGAATTTTCAATCGTTCGACCACAGATAATTAAATCGACAATTAAACTATGGGCTGTTAAAACTAAAAAAAAATATTTTAATAATTTTATATTACAAATAAAATTTATCGTTAAAATTAATTAACCATACGAATTATAATATGATAAAATGTAAAAAACTTGAGTCTAGTCGTCCTCCTCTTCTTCCTCCTCGGGGAAGCCCTCCCCCTCCCCCGGCATCTCCTGCGGGGGTGGGGGCGGCAGGTGAGCGATGCGGTACGCCTGAAACAACAAGAAATTATTTTCTAGTTATATTATAATTGGCTGACGCACGCGGATTAAAAAAAGCACTTAATTGATAACCTATATGTTCTACATCTATGCAAACATTCATCCATCCATCAAAATATTCGCATTTATAATATTAGTAAGATTACATAGGAATTACGTTCATCTATATATATAAAAGAAAGTGGTGTTAGTTACACTATTTATAACTCAAGAACGGCTGAATCGATTTGTTTGAAAATTGGTGGGCAGAAAAAAAATTTAGGCGCCAATATGACAGGTTTTTAATTTTTATGGTCAAGCTATAATAAAATAATCGGACCTCCTCGTCAGCGAATGTGGGATCAGCCATCTCCATAACCTCCGGCCCTATGATGTACTCGGTCTGTGGGCGCGGCAATTGTAGCGGAGAGAAGTTTGGCAACTGCGCCTTCAGCCCCCACCCCATGTACATGCACTCTGACCTCCTGCGGGGAAACAACAACTTTGATAACATTTATTTATCTTCATAGCGCTATTTATAATAAATTCTGAAGCAAAAATATGTTAATTTTCAAACCAAAAAATTATAATTATCTGGCAACAACTGACAAAGCTATTCTTTTGACAAAGATTCCCCAAAGTTCATCATCTGTACATGCCAACGAGTAACAGCTAATCTAATAAGAATTTTAAAAGATACAAAGAAGGCATCTTTGCTGCAATTAACTCACTTTCCGTCATTAGCATAGGCGACGGCGCCGGGCCAGAGCTTGCTCCGCAGCAGAGCAAGCGCTCGCGCGCTGGTCAACGTCGTGCTGACGTGCGCGCTCCACGCGGGCGCGCCGGCCACTGGCGCGTCGCCCGCCACCGCACTGAACAGCGCTGGACCAGTCTCCGGCTCCACCAACGGCAGGTTCTCGTCCTCCTCCTCTTCACCTTCATCCTAAACATCAGTATTACTTGGATCTGATCCATTCTTTATGTTTCCGGCTTTACAGGTTTTATATTCGAAATTGATCTATCATTCCCATAAATATGTCACCTTTCAGTCATCCATCTACATCTACTTAGGTCTATCTCTATCAATCCCCAATCCACATTATTCTTATTATAAGACCTGAAATTCATGTCATGTGTATGTCAAATGTTACCATCATATCAGCGCGAGGGTTCCACCAGATGGTCCTGCCCTGCGGCAGAATGTGGCGGCCGTGATGCACCCAGTAACCCAGCGATGGATCCACCAGGTCCTTGATCGTGTGTCCCTGATAGAATGGGTTTAGGTTGAAGTTCATGTCTGAAATAAAACAGTTATTTTTGGTAATTTTTCGTGACATGTCATGGTTCTGTGTTATTATTAGTAATAATATTAACCTCCCGCCTCTTCCATATCGATGTCCTCCTCCTCCTCCCCGGAGCCGAAGGTGTAGAAACCCTGCGGTGAAATAGAGGTGGCGGCGGCGATGCGCGCGATTTGCGCGCGCAGGAAGTGGCGCTCAGTACCCTCGAACGGCGGAAAACTTTGTATCTAGACACATATAAATACACATAATTATTTTTACAATATTGCTGTTTAAATAGATTATGTTTTGTGATCAAGAATGAAGTCTCTGCATGATATAAGACAGTGAAGAGTGAAGACTCATTGTCATAGGTCAAAGCGCATCTTACATAACTGCACCGACCTAGGTAAGCTCTCTGTTGTCAGTATCCATCATTTAACAATAACCTCGGCATCAAGATCCCCGGTCATAACGCGCACGTTGAGGCGCGCGACACGCACGTGCTGCGGCGTGGTGTCCGGTAGGCACACCCAGGGCTCGCCCAGTGACGTGCACACCCAGTACACCTGCACATAGTCACCTTCATCATCATCATCAGGTATTTCTTCAATGGTGAGCCCATGCATGACGTTTTTGGACCATCGGCAATGAATACCGAGTGCTAGTCTTTGCTTGTTATCCATTTCAGTTAGCTGTAAACTTTCTTCAGAGGAAAAGAGAATTTAAAAAAAACACAGGATGTTTAGGAAATATAGAACACTTAGAATATACACGTTCATAATTTATTTTAAAAGCACCTTCTTGTTAACACCTTGTCCTGGTCTTTCCACGGGTATGGGAGGCTCCGGTGTCCACGTGGACACGGGCAGCGGCGGAAGCTTAGGGGGCACCAGCTCCTTTGTCTTAAGCTCCCGTTCCTCCCCTTCTCCAACTAATGGAAGAAAAGCAATGCTACGAAATGTGGAAAGGTTTAGTTAATTAAAGTATAGATACTCATTATTTTTTGACAAACATTCGCCTACTGTTTATTTACCTTCATTGGTAAGGAAGAATTAAGATAAATAACTCATAGTACGGCTTTATAAGGTACGTACGTATTTCCTTTCGTTCCTCAGCCTCGTTGTCCGGTTCTTCAGGCTGTCCCTCCCCTTCACCTTCCCCCGGCATATCCTTCATATCGAACTCCTGGACAAGCAATATGTTTTTTCTTACTAGACCAATAAAGCAAATTAAATCAAGACATTGATTTTGGAGTATTTATTTTAAAATTCAGACCCTAATCCTACGATCCAATTCTTCTATGGTGAGATCAGTCTCCGCCACATAGTAATCTGCATTCGTTCCGAAAATCTTGCCAAAAAATCTAAAATCGGAAATAGATCAATATATCACTTCTTAATCTTAACATCTTAGTCTATCTTTACCTCAAGTAAAATTGAGGATAGAGCAATAAAAATAGAGCCGAACTACGTTTATTTGATAACTATTTTTAAAGGTTAGTAAAAGAATGGCCGTCTTTTTTAAGGAAAATGCATCGAACCTGACAGTAGCTACAGGTTCTTTTATAGTCAACATGTTCAAAGCTATGTAGAGAGCATAACATTCGCTTTCCGGAAGCCCGAAGCCGCACTGAAATTTAAACAATAGTTATACTAAAATATTTTTCAATATAACGTACATAAGTAAACGGCGATAAACGTTATGAGATTCAAACAGCTTGAATATTAACTTGCCTGTCTGAAATAATAATTATGATCGATGACGTCAGAAATTCTCGGCTTAGTGGACTCTTCCTCGAGGTCCAACTCTTGCTCCTCCTCACCCACCTCCTCCAATTTCTGCGACTTACTGGCGACTAACTACACGTTAAAAAGACTCAATAATAATTTTATAGTTATATCACATTGTGCCTAAAAATAAATACGATACAAAGAAAATTGAACCTTAAACATATCATCCAACTTTCTCATAAGTTCAAGCTGTGGTGGTGATAAGTACACATCATTGAGAAGATCGAAGTTAGGACGCAGTTTCTCTTCTTTAACCTCCCATGAGAATTGCTCGAAGTTGTCGACCACATCAGGCGGCTTATGCGTCAGGATTTTTTGTACCATATCTACCAAGTGATCATACCTGTCGACATTAAACATTATCTTGGAGAGGACATACAATATTTGCATAGTTGTGATGACCAATTAACTTACAAACTATCACCAGTTGCGGCGCTTTGTTGTTTTAAAAAGTTTTTTGCTCTTATAAGATCACTGTTCAAATCTGGCATGACATTTTCAGTAGCTGCTATGATCTCTGGCTCCAATAAAAATGTTTTGGACATTTTTACTATGATTTAACTACAGAATAGTTGAATAAATCCGTAATTAATTAGATAAAAATAATTAACTTTCGAACCATTTCAAACAAAACGGTTCACTGAACATTGCCGTCAACTTATGTCATCAGAAACTGAAATTATAATAAATACAACTTTTCAAGCCTTCCATGAAGTCTTTAACTGTATTCATCAAATATTTGGAAAGTGTAATGTAACAAAAAGCTATGAACAACAGTCTAAATTAATGCGAAACAAATGGGTTCTTATAATGTCTAATTAAAATGTTTTTTTGGGAATCATTCCATATTTGTTTGTGAATTTCGTGCCTCTGACAAAAATTCAATTAAAACTAAAGGTTTGACAGTTGACATTTGGTTGACATTGACACATTGGTTGTTAATTGACAGTTCCAATCAATTACATTCATTACTAAATTATTTTTTATTTTAATACAAAAATATTAATATAAATAAGATTTCAACTTAAACAATGCAAATGAGATTAATGTACCAAAAAAATCCTGTAAGGTAAAAATACTTGTAAATTTAGATATATACTTACATAACCTATAAAGACCATATCAAAACAAAACATTCGCTATGGCTGTTAGATTTGATGCAGCCGCTTATAATTTTCGTAAGAAATGTCCTTACGTGAGAAAAGACTTGCTTCGGTGGTTTCCTGGTCATATGAACAAAGGTTTAAAGCAAATGCAACGAAAGCTCTCCTCGGTTGACTGTGTTATTGAAGTTCACGATGCTAGGATACCTTTTACAGGTCGTAATCCTGTGTTCACGGAAACAATGCTAGGTGCTAAGCCTCATATTCTTGTATTAAATAAGAGGGATCTGACAATAAGTAGCTTACTGCCGAAAATTGCTGACCAATTGAAGGCTGAAGAAAACGTGCAGAATGTCGTGTTTACTAATAGTAAAGACCAACATTGTCGTGGTCTGAAGACTCTCAAACCACTTATGGTTGACTTAATTAAGAACTCCAATAGATACAACAGAAGTGAGGAGTTAGATTACAATGTAATGATAATTGGTGTTCCTAATGTTGGTAAATCATCTTTAATAAATATGTTACGATCGAAAAACATGAAGATCCGACACGCGCTGCCCGTGGGGGCAGTGGCGGGGGTCACGCGCAGCCTCATGACTAAGATGAGGATAAATGATGACCCAAAAATATTTATGTTTGACACTCCGGGTTTGTATTATGTTAATATCCCCTTCAACTGTTAAATAAAATTATATTTTTATTATAGTTTATAGTTTAGTTTAGGCATTATATAAATTTTATGTTACAGAACTTTTTGGTTAATTTATTTATTTTTACAAAACATTGCCATAATTGGCATTAATAAAAAAATAAATAAATAACTCATTAGAGTATGATTATTTTGTTTCCTATAAATATCCAAAAAAATTAAATTGTAAATGTGTATTTAGAATTTGCAAAATAATAAAAATTATTTTATTTTGATACATCCTTATCAGTTACATTTGATGTATATTATTACAGGCATATTGGAGCCATCAGTGACTGACATAGAGATGGGTCTGAAGCTTGCACTCTGCGCATCACTCCAGGACCATCTGGTAGGCGAGGAGACCATCGCCGACTACCTGCTGTACTGGCTGAACAGCCATGCCAAGTTCAAGTATGTAGACTACATGGGCCTGGAGGAACCTTGCGATGATATACAGAAGGTTACTTTTTTATAAGTTATTTTTTCTAATGATTTATTTATTGTTAATTCCGTTTCATTTTCAACATGATAAAATTTATCTGTTCTATGAATATCAGTTTTCAAAGGTTTTTATCATTGTTAATAGGCACTAATTACTTTATTTTACTTAATAAAAGAATTTAAAGTGATTTGAATGTCATGATTAGGTTTGCATTTTTTAGACACTTAACAAATATATTTAATTATTAAAAAATCTTGATTGCAGGTGTTAATATCTGGTGCAGTAAAATACAATCGCATCAGGAGAGTGAGAGATTTTGATGGCACAACAAGAGAAGTACCCGACTTACTGGAGTCGGCCAGGACTATGATCAAAGCCTTCAGGACAGGGGAACTGGGCAGGATATTTCTTGACATTGACATACTGAAATTCAGACGTAAGCCTGAAATAGAAGAAGAAATGGAGGAATTGGCCTAGTTTTACATAGAACATATTTGAATAGACATGATTTTAAAAATTAAAACTTTTTTTTAATATCCAAAAATCTGTTCTAGAATTAATGGACTGATTAGGCAAGAATTTTCTTAATTTTTTTTTCTATGTGTCAGTTTTTTCGTTCAAGTTGAGATTAGCATAACAAATTTCAAATCTGTACTGGTTAACTTTTTTGCCGATTCACTTAGACATGCAACAGTTGCCCAGTTCCTGATGTTGGTTTTTCAGTATCTATATTTTTTAAACTATGTATAATAATTGTAAATATTGTATAGTAATAGATTGTAATTTCTTGTTTGTTTATGATAGTAATTTGCGGAATAAAAATATTTATTTTATATGGAATTTTATTTTTTTATTATGCAACATTTTTACACTTCCAGGAAATGGATGCATAATGATACTAGGTCAGCAGATCTTAGAAAACCGAAATTTAATTAGCCTTGCCAAAATATATTTGCACTAATTTGTTTGATAACGATCTGTTACGAAAAATAAAAATTGTTTCAACGTTAATTTGAATTGACTTAATTAATTTTTAATGTATGCAAATTAGTAACAAATCTATAAAACAATAAGGTTTAAATGCAAATAATGGAACCTCCTTGGTCAGTATAGAAAGCCAACATAAAGTAAAAAAACGTAAATGATATCCGTCACAATGACAAGACATTAAAATCAAAACCAAAAAAAAATCGTAAATGGACATAATATAAATCTGAGACAATAAAATTAAAACATGCATCCTTAGTAAAGTGGTTACAGAACGGAACGATCGCATCAAACTAGTTGGTGCTGTTTATGATGAATCCACTCGATTATCTGTTCACTTTCGTCGACGCGATACAAAATCTGCGATGGCTGATTGAGGCGGCCGTCGACGCCTACCCCGTTGCCAAGCTATCAAGGATCCACACCACGTGATGCCCGCGCTCACCCGCATCTCATGGACGATACGGCCACGGACGATGACCTCACACGCACGGACCCCGAGGCCGAGAGCTCCACAGACTGCCTCACGTCAGAGTACGTGACGGACAAGCTGAGCCTGCCCAGCTCCTCCTGCAGCTCGGAAACGTGGCTAACGAGCAGCTGGTACGAGCGACTGAGCGCAAGCGAGTGCAGTAAGGACGCCTCCGTCTCCTACGAACCCCATTCCAGCCCCTATAACATGTCCTCCCCCGTCAGGAGCTGCGTTATTAATATGATCACCTTGTACGACTCATCCTTGCCCGCTTTCGCCACTAAGACGTACTCGCCCCGAAAGGTGAGGCGGCGCTTTGATTGTAATTCAACATGTACTGTAGATTCTTGTACTTGTGCGAGTCTGGCCTCGGATGTGTACACTAAGGTCGGGAAACGGTCGTCGTGGTCCTTCTCCTCTCGCGACAGCAGCACGGATGCGTACCCCAGCTCTGCGGAGAGCTCCCTCTTCAGTGCTAGCACCATGGTGACCCAGGACGCGGACTTCAAGCTGCCGTGTCTGGTCAGTCGCAGCTCGACCGTGCCATCGAGCGGACGTGCGAGCGCGAAGGCGCGGAGGTCAAAGCGCGCCGCCACCTGCGTCCCCCACTGGATGTTCGTCAAGAGAAAGATATGGCGGATGCTGAACGTTCCGAAATTTATTAATTTTAACATACGTAAAAATAATTTTCAACAGGAAGTTTGTTAAGGACAAAATAAAACATTTTCATTGTACAAATAATTTTTATTGCGTTATACAAATTCTTAGCTCGTGCAAAATCTATCCATCGTGTTATTAGATTTGGCCGCACGGGACTTTGATATTCGAAACGATAAGAAATAGAGATACATGCAAATCTTATCGTATCTACGGTTTTTCTCAAGTTTATCTAAATGTACATTGATATAAACTAAACTATAGATAGGCGAAATATAAAATAAGACATAACACCATAGCTCGAGTACTTAGGGATAAAGTATATAGCATCATATAAATTGTACAGCCACTAGCTCTTCCGGCACTTTTCTCTGTCCGGCAAATCTGACGTTCTGACGTAGTGTTAACCCGGATTTAAAATTTGTTAAATACCGTCACAACCTTTGGTTCTACTTTACAGTTACAACCTTACACTGACGTTTGACCATCATTTTATTTAAAGAAAAAAATATAGTAACTATTTTATCGTACAACCGTAAATAAAAATACTGAAAACTAAATTAATCTAAAAACTTATCTAGTAACATAAAACACAACTGTTTAAAAAACGTATTTGAAATAAACTGCAGTTAAAATATTCAAAGTCCCTAAACAAGACCAAAGCTATTGCACTGGTGACACAAAAAAATGCATGAAGTTGTTTTACCGTGAGTTTCCACAAAAAAATCTGCACAAAAACAGTGGGAAAGTCCCGATTAAATAGTTCGATGTCTTCTATTTCATAACCTTTACGAACACCAATATTTCCCGCCATAAAATATATATGTCATACTTTTTCTGACATTTTTTTTCTACATTTGACTGACAGTAGGCATTCAACCGCCGCCAAACATATATTTAAAAATAATTATTACTGCTTAGGAGCATCACATAGGCTAACAACATTTCCGTAGTACTTTGGTTCTGTGAGTGCGTTCACCAAAAATTCTCCGAGGTTCCATTTTGAGATGGCCCTGCCTGGTGATTTTTGAGGATTCACCTGAATAATTGTCTCACAGCTTGGTTCCTCTGCAAAAAGTTTTGAAATTGAAAAAAAAAAAACAAAAAAAAATTGTGGCTGTATGGCCTAAAAACCTTTGCCTTTTTCACCAAAATAATTAATTTAGTACTATAGACTAAAAAACACATATTTTTGTACGAGTGATCTCTTCACCTTTACCTGTACTAAATACCTACGGAATTTGTCTAAATAGTCGGTCTGTATGATATAAAGAAAATAGTTTACTGGACACTTTAATTAATTCAATGACCTAGTAACCTTTTCGTTACGATTTCCAAACGTTATTTTACTTAGAATATTCAGCGAATCAATGAATTACGTTCACATAGTTCCAAGAACCTTTGCTGTTATGGAAATCTTTCGTAGTCATGATTTTATAAACATTACGAAATAAGCGTGCCATATTTGGCACTGTTTGTATCAATTAAATGACATACTCTGCTACAATGTTATTAAAATAAAATCGTAACAAAAGATCTTTTAATAACTCATATAATACTATAAAAAGACAATTAAAATTATAACCGGGACAAACCGGTTATGATACTTTAAAATTAATGTTTATCTTAGGTTTTTCTCGTTTCCGTCATCAAAATTCCAGTTTAAAATTCTCCCAGGGTCAAATATAATTGATCCCTATTTCGTATTACATCGCTGACGTCATTCAAATTAATTATTTAAATTTATTATAAAATTGCTCATTAAAAAGTCTATGTACCATTATTGTTGCAAAGTCCAAGAACAATGCAAATTAAAGTTGCAAAAAATGTATACTACCCGCACAAGAATGCTACACTAAGCGACTATTCTATTTTTTTTATAAGATAGGGGCAAAGGTCTCAACGAGCTCATGGACATCTGCTATATCAGAGATACCATAGATGGGTTGCCTTATTTAAATATGCGAAGTATATAAGATACATAACAGTTTGAACTAACCTGATATATGTGGCGGGAAAACGGCGACCCAATTCATCGATGTCTCTTTCAATGCTTCATACATTCTTCTATGATCATCGGTCAAATGTTGGAACTTCTGTGGTACTTTATCCGGCTCGTAGAATAGAAAAGCAGAAAGGCAAGTACTAATCGTCTTCACATTCTTAGCCCTCATAGCTTCTAGAATGTTCTTCAGACCTTCAGAAAGGTCTGAGGTGGGGTCGAGACAGCTGCGGGTGCCCAAAGCGACAACAACACCGTCAGTGCCCTCTACTGCGTTCGCGACGGAATCTGGTTCAAGGACATCGCCTTTGAAGATCTCTACTTTGTCTTTGAGATTCTCCGTCAATCTTTCTGGGTCACGAAGAAATGCACGTACCTGAAGACCTGGTAGCAAGATTTTGATATATTACGAACAAGTAAATGTAACAAAAGCGAGATAGAAAATGCGGTAGGATCAAGAATAGCAAGTTCTTGGAATATTTAAAAGTATAACTGTAATGATAACGCCAACTAAGCGTAAAATGGAACGGTTATACGGAAATATATGAATTATGAAAAAGATAAGTGTGCCAGGACCGCGCTGGTTAGAAAATTTTAATCTCTGTTTTTTGTTTTTGGAAGATTTCCTACACCACAAAAAAAGGGGGCGTCGCGAAAATCTCACCCACGGCGCAGGAAATGTTAAAACCGGCCCTGGGCATTATTATGTTGTTATAGGATGAATGTTCTCAGCAACTGCCCTTTTTTTTTCTTTTTCCATTGAGGAATGCTTTATGCATACTTCACGCCCCGCAACTGCCCTACCGCTCACAAGTAAATCATGGCAAACAAGTACGCAATCTAAAGGTATATTCTAATACATTCATTCCGCTACAAAAGTCGACCTAGCTAATGCGTTCCGTCCGGTCACTCGATCACATGACTCGTTAATCCATAATATCTAAGGATCGGATACAACTGATACGTATTAAGTACATAATGTTTTTACATTACGTTAACGATAATGGAAAAGTTATATATAACTAGTTGTCGCCCGCGACTCCGTCTGCGGGTTAAAAAAAACTTAATAGGGGTATGAAAAATAGATGTTGCCCGATTCTCAGACCTACTCAATATGCTCACAAAATTTCATGAGAATCGGTCAAGCCGTTTCGGAGGAGTACGGTGACGAACATTGTGACACGAGAATTTTATATATAAGATACATACAACTGCGGAAAATTTTAAGTAAGTTAAATTTTCCGCAAATATTTTTTTCCTCGTCTACTCTACCGCATACGTAGCCTTGAGTTATTAATTGATGATGGACAGGCCAACAAAAATATGAAACACGCCAATAGAAATAAACTCGCCAAAATGCTTAATCACTAATTTAAAAAGACTACGTCACTTATATACGTATACTCGAAAACTTTTGCCGTTTATTTTAAATTATTTTTTGATTATTGAATGAAATAATGTCAACTTTGATAACATCGAGTTGAAATCTGCCTACCCAACTGGGTTACGGGTGTGAGTGGAACAAATGCTGGCGTCAGTATTTTCATACAAGTACGACATTCAAGTAGATTACAAATTAAACAATAGCGTATTGACCACATCACAACTAACATCAGGTGATACTGGTTAAGTTACATTTTTGTAAAAAATAAAAAAGTAACTCTTGTTATTGAACTTGTTAAACTTTCAAATCTGTACTTAAAATTAATATTTTAAGTAATTAAAAAGAAAAACTAGATCCGAAAGTACATAAAACCTTAAAAACCAAAAAGAAAAAGAAAAAAATAGTGTTTTTCCTTCATAGCTTATAAAGGCTATGAACATATTTTAACACATTAACCGCCACAGACTAGTTTAGTTAACTTTCAAAAAACCGTAGCATTTAAAGTGTTAGGTCAAGTAATTTAACTACTAAGTTATAGAGTGTTTGAGCAATATACTGGTGGTAATTACATCAAGTATGTATGCCATTAAAGGTACCGTACACAGTCAGACCGGTTTTAATAAATACAGAGTTAACATACATAAAACATTGAGTTGAATAATAAGTTGCAAACAAGAAATATACAGGAAAACAAGATGTATTTTTCTTTTCATTTTTTTGTTAACCTTTTAATGATGTTCTTGAGTTCAAATACAATTTTGTTAACCGGAAGAGTTATTTAGGATTATTGTTTCTGTTTGTAACTGTTAATAGTAAAAAAAAATTTAAATGTTATAAATGTGTTTTCTTTCTAACTTAGTTTCACAATTGCTATGCACACATGTCAATCTTACTGATTTTTTATATAAAAAAGGTGGCAAAAAGACCAACTCAATAAACCTTAAACCAGCATTAAGTGACCAGACATCTGTAATAACACAAATGAATTGCTTTGCTTTTTTGAAAAAGGAAGGAGAAAGACTGAAAAAAGATAATTCCTTTTCATTCCCTACAATGTTGAATTCATGTCCCCTTTCTATCCTTTCATTATTAAAAAATGATGGGAAGGGAAACATTTAAAGAGTTAATTCAAGAAAAAAGCTGCACTGACCATTTTAGTCAACTTAGCATTAATTCAAAACATGTAGACAGTTCGGATCTATTGTAGTATTGAGTACTGTTATCGTCCACATAGTTACTGAAACTTGTTGAGATAAGATATCTGAGACATATCTTTTATAATAAAGAACAATCAATTCATTTACAAATTTTTATAACCACAAGTATCACACACAATTATAACATGTTCTGTCTGGTTTAATTTTTTTTAGTAATTTTTACAAGATTAACACAATCTACAAAAAAAACTAAGGAAAACAACACTTTAATTTATTGTGAACTGTTAATTTAAAAAAAACGCGAAAATTCGATTAAGGTTTTACGAAGTTTTCTGTTAAAGTATGTACGTAGAATTAATTTTACTGTAAATTATTTAATTTTTATGTAAGATAATTAAATGAAATCTTCCTAAATTTACCTTTTTTTAAAGCTGCTTCAACAGCGCAAAGGCCGGTCATGCCGGTAGATCCAAAAATCACAATTTTCTTCATTTCTGTGAAAGAATAAAACTATTATGTATCACAAACAAACTTAGTAAAGTTTTAACAAACACCGTAAGTAATAATACAGAAAAGGAAATAGTAAAAACTTTCATAATCTAATAATCCAAGTCTTACCGATTACGTCCTTCTATGAACCAAAACCAAAGGAACTAAAAGAAAACTCGCCGTTTTTTTATTTAAACAAACGTCGAAAACTGTATAAGACAAAATAATTTGATAATATTTTTACGTTACGCAAATATCACCTAGATGCTTAAACTATATTACGCTTATTGCTGTCTTTGTAATAATGAATAAAATAACTCCAATTGAAAAGTCGGGACGTGAAAATACTCTAACAATCCAAACTACATTACTTCACAGTATTTAAACATGTGTAGAGAAATAGAAGTTTGTCTCACACCCACTCTTCAAACTATTCGTCCAAGTCTCACGAGAGAAAGAGACAACTGATGCTTTTGGCTGTCAAGAGTTCAATTTATAAATTCACGACAATACACGATCATTTAATTAAAATGAACAGTGATGTAACACCATGTGACACTATTTTCAATTTTTACTATTTTATTGAAATATCGATTCTAAAACTGAAACATCTCATAAAATCTGCGAAATTGTGTTTGTATTTGTATTATTCTACAGGGTACCTCTAGATGATCTACATCTGTAGGTACCGTTTTGCTCTCAGTTTAAGAAAGTTACAAAATATTACATAGCTTATTAGAGTTTGCTATACATTCTTATTTAAAGGAAAAAGAAAAATTGTAAGTTCAATCACAGAAAATCTTCTGTAATAATTTTCAATTTCAGGCAAAGTTGTTCGTTACGAAAAATTTAATTTAAGTTAGTGATGATATCATCGATTTTTTATGAATTGAAAATGTTGTGGCAAATGAATACTGTGTAAATTTTTAAGACTACAATGAATTGTACTGTAAATGGATGATTTTATTTAAAATTAAACAAAAAGTTCAGTTATATTTCTAGGGTCCAGTGAAAAATTTAACACAAAATGCTTCTTTCAGAGTACAAGTTTTAAAGCGAAAGTGTTTCTCTTTGGCGATAGCGATATCGAAACTAAAAATGACCTGAAGGTCTATGATACCAGGTCATAAAATTAAAAAGACTGAATTTGACATTTAAGACATTTAAACGTTTGACGTCTCAACCTAACCTCTAAAGATCATGCCATTTTCCAAAACAGCAAAACAGTGTCAATTCCCTACTTAACAATAAATACTAAATATGGGGGATGTTGAAGAATATTTTCCTCGTGGTGGAAAAAAACCAACGGTTACATATTTTAAACAGAGTGGCAATGTAACTACATGTTTGATTAATTTTTATGACAATAATTTTGTAATTTTTTTTAACTCATTCATTGACTTTAAAAAAACAGTTTTTAGGCGCTGCTGAGAAAGGGGAGAGAAAGAAACAGAAACCTAAAAAAAGGTCGGAAAATGACGACGGGTACTTATCAGATGAAATTGTTGCTGACGATGACCAATCATTTAAAAACTGTGGTATATGTCTTAATTACAAGGTAATGCAATGTTAGAGACTTTAAGAGATTGAATTTTTACAACTTGTGTAATTTAATATATATACACTAGACAGAAAGTAAGTAAGTATGAGTGTGGAAGGGTACATCAGTAGAGGTAGGCCTAGGAAGAGATGGATAGATTGTGTGAAAGGTGACATGATCAAGAAGGGGGTGACAATGGAGATGACTGCAGACCGATTCATTTGGAGGATGGAAACCTGGTGCACTGACCCTACGTAGGTGGGATAAGGTCAAGGAGATGATGATGACAATAAACAGGAAATTGGAAAATTAAATAGAATCTAATTTGTGACCTGGAGGAGAAAAATTACTTTTATAATGTTGGATTAACCTTAAATCTAATTGTTATTGCAAAAAGTAAGTGTTCATATATAAATAAATTATATGAAAGACTTCATTTTCAGATAGTAAAGGAAGGACAAGTATTTTTAGGGCGAGTCCGAGATGTTTTAGAAACAAGATTAAATATTTCATTGCCGTGTAGGTTGTTTGGTACCGTGATGGCCTGTCATGTCAGTGAGGCTTACAATAAAATACTGGAAGCATATGTTAATGATCAGGTATTATTTAATTATTATTAGGTCATATTTCTAGTTATAAGTAATCATAGAAGTTATTTAAATTAGTAGTATACAGTAGAACAAAGGACTGTGATATTTTTCTCACTCATAGACGTTTCTCTCTTACCCGAATTTCTTGCTTGTCCAGGTTCAACTATAATAAGTATCTTAGGCACTTACTACTGAGGCATTGATATTTGCCATTGTTGCATATATTATTTTCCCGTTTTCCTATTAATCAGAGATAAAGTAAAAACATTATAGATGTCTTTTTTACAACTATAATAATGCTTGTCTTGAAGTTATTAAGATGTTTCTTAATCACAACAGACTAAAAATATTGTCTTGTATACTTCTTCTCTGTCATTGCAGTCTTGAGACTTGTTAATCATGTATCAGGGACCCAATTCACAATTCTTGTGTTAAAACTAATTTGAATGTCTCATTTCAGACAGATAAGGTACAAGATTTAAATCAGATGTTCCGTCCGGGCCAGTACGTAGGGGTGAAAGTGTTAGAGGTTGAAGCCAACAACCTCATGTTGTCTATGATGCCACAACATGTTAACGCTGCCCGCCCACACAATGAACTACATAAAGGTAAGTTTTTTTTAAATAAATATTTATAATAGTTTTGTTTTGGAATCAAATTTTGAAGCTACTGAATGACTATATACTGACTATATATATTATAGAATTTACATATGCATTCATCATCTTCCCGGCCTTTTCCCACTCACATGGGGTTTGGGGTCGGCTCACAAGGTTTTATAAACCTTAAAGTTTTGACTTATGTTTTACGGCCGGCCGCCTGCCTGTCGCCAACCCTACTTGGGAGAAATTTCTTAAAATCAAATATAATATAAAATAAATAATTTACATATGCATTATATATATGTTTAATATAAAAAAATAACATATTATTAATTCTAATTGGATGACTATATTAAGTCGGAACAGAAATCTTAAATATGTCTGCCATTACTGTGTTTAATTTTACATTTATTTTGTAAAAATGGTCTCACAGTGAAGTGATAGAGTAAGCGAAAAATATTTTAGAATTTTTAAATTTTTATTTGAATGTACAGTTTGTCTATGGTGAAATTATTTAGTCTATGGATTGTAACAATGTTTAAATTTGTATGATATTTTGTTTTTAAATTAACATGTAATTCCAGGGGCTATGCTACAAGCTGCGGTCTCCTCTGTGGAGGATCATGGCTACGTTATGGAACTCGGTATTAATAATACCAGAGCATTCCTTCCCAAGAATGCGTCTAATTCTGAATTAGAATTAGGTAAATCAAATATTTATTATTTAGACAACGAAAATCTATATATATATAAAAGAAAGTCGTGTTAGTTACACTATTTATAACTCAAGAACGGCTGAATCGATTTGACTGAAAATTGGTGGGCAGGTAGCTTAGAACCAGGAAACAGACATATGATCATTTTTACCCCGTTTTCTATTTTTTATTCCGCGCGGACGGAGTCGCGGGTAAAAGCTAGTTTTATATAATTATTTAACTGTATTTCTTACTATTTATAAATGCGAATGTTTAGATGGATGGATGGATGTTTGTTTGAAGGTATCTCCGGAACGACTTAACAGATCTTGATGAAATTTGGCATAGAGGTTGATCATAGTCTGGTAGAACACATAGGCTTTTTTATTTTTTTAAATCCAGACAGCTTATTATTAATATTTGTGACTGAAAAAAAAATAGATCTGTGGAAATCTTTTTAATTTTCAGAGACAGGCATGTTGACGTGGTGTTGTGTAAAGTCCATAGTTGTAGAGAATGAGAACAGCGTGTTAACACTCAGCAATAACCTAGAGGCCCTACGGGGAGCTGTACAGCGAAGGCACTCCACTGCTCTCTACCCCGCTACTGCACTAGAGTTTACTATTGACAAAGTATGTTTCTGAATATAAATGTCCCTATTAAAGTATTGTTCATCATCATCATCATCAGCTCACTATACACCCCCACTGAGGGGCTCGGAGTCTACCCCAAGTTAGGGGTGACTAGGTCATAGTCAACTACAGCCCAGTGCCGATTGACTTCACACATATCATTAAATTTATTCACAGATATATGCAGCATCACGATGTTTTCCTTCATCGTAAGAAAATCGGATAAATGTACATATTATGTAAATCTAAAAACACATTAGTACATGACGGGATTGGAACCTAGGACCTGCAGATTGCAAGTCAAGTACTTAACCCCTGAGCCACCGACGCTCTGAAAGTATTGTTACTTAATAGAAATTAAAGGTATATTTCTGTTGCAGTCTTTGGATAATGGTATAGAAGGGCATGTGTTCCAAGACACAGTGGCATATGTACAGCGGCAGCAGGTCGACAAGGTGAAAGGGAAGAAACCTAACTTTGGACAAAAGGTAAATACAACGAGAAATATAACTAGAATCTATATAAGCGAGAGTCCAAAGGACTGTGACATTTTTCTCGCTTATGGAGGTTTCTCGCTCTTGGAGGTCCTCTCGCTTTTAGAGGTTTTTCGATTATTTGAACTTCAATAAAAAAGAAAAATATGTGTCAATAAAAATATAAGTCCAATTGTAAAGTTATATTACTAATGATGTTTATTTCTTTCATTAGATTTTGTATTACTTAGTACTTTAGTTTTTTTTATTTATTTAATTATATTTTATTAGGTCCGTGCTAGAGTTTTATACGTTTTGCCAACGAGGAACATACCATTTCTGACAATGAAGGACATATTTGAATATACATATCCAGATTTAGAGAAAGAACAGAAATACAAAACTGGAGACATCATTGAGGAAGCTCAGGTATTTATTTATAATATTATCATCTTGAACTTGTCCCACTTACGTAGGGTCCGTCCTCCAAATTAATCTGTCATCTGTCATCTCCATTGTCACCCCCTTCTTGATCATGTCACCTTTCATGCAATCCATTCATCTCTTCCTAGGTCTATGTCTACCGGTGTACCTCCACACTCATACTTAACGTTCTTTTTGCCATATGCGATTCTTCCTTCATCATAACATGTCCATACCATGTTAACCTTTTACTTCTCAATTTTAAAGTAGTGTTTCAGTGAACAGGTAACAATATATCTGTTATTGCAACTAAATATAGCAGATCACTTTGATGTTGTTATATCCAGTTTTGACTATTTTGTTATTTCAGGTGATAAAGATAATGGGCAGGTGTATAATGTTCAAGTTGGGGTCTGGATGTATCGGCAGTCTCAGTCTGCGCAGGATACAGGTGGATGAGGAGCTGACAGATGAGGATGTGATTGCTAAATCCTATCCAATCGGTGAGTTCATTGAAAAAATGATGCTAATTTATTCGCCTTGTTAGTTCTTTATAAAAAAATATCTTTTTTTATAAAATAAAAAAAAATATTGCTTTTTATAGATTTAGAAACTAAATAAAACTATTTTTAACTTTTCACCGATATGTAGTTCTTTTATCCATGTGTTAATATAGTGAAAAGTAAAAAAAAACGATAGACTAGGTCTAGAAGTAATACTTCAATATCACTTTTTTTTATAAAAAGTGGTAAATGAGCTAACGGCCACCTGAATTCACCTAAATAGCGAAATAATGATGCGTTGCTTACCTTTAACAGAGAAGGGGACGCACAGAAAGATAGTTCCCTTTTCTATACGTCCCCTCATCTGCTAAATCCACTCACTTCCTCTTCCCAACTTAAAGAATTAAATTTAGGACTCCGGCACACAAACTCATTAGACTAAAGGCGGAATTCCTTCCAATTTTCGCCTATAATTACTAATATTATGTCTATTTTCAGGCAGCACTCATGTTGTGAGAGTACTTACGTACAATCTAAGTGACTACATATACTCGTTAAGTGACGAGCCGTCAGTATTGTCTGAGAAGATATTCACAATGTCAGATCTGACTGTGGGTGACATAGTGCCCGCTACTGTCAGGAGTGTCACAGATAACAGACTGTTACTGTCTGTTGGAAGGGTTACTGGTATGTCCATCATCAGCTCACTATACGTCCCCCCACTGAGGGGTTGGAGCTTACCCTAAGTTAGGGGTGACTAGGCCATAGTCAACCACAGCCAAGTGCGGGTTGACTTCACACATATCATTGAATTTCTTCTCAGATATGTGCAGCATCACAATGTTTTCCTTCACAGTAAGAACGTCAGATAAACGTACATATGTAAATCTAAAATCGATAAACATATTGGTACATGTTGGGATTCAAACCCAGGACCTGCAGATTGCAAGTCAAGTGCTTAACCACTGAGCCACCGACGTTCTAATAACGCTTAATGATACCAGAGACTAAATATGAATCTTATTTTGTCTATATATTAATACAATTGGACTTCCAAAATATATATTTTTTAATTCTGTGATGAAGTTGCGAGCGACTGCTAATTTCTATTAGGATAAAACTATACATCCTTTAAATGAAAAAAAAAAATCTAGCCCTATAGTACAAAATTAAACTAAAGGACCGGTCTTATCACCTTTTTTTATGTAATTTTCTATTCCTAAGTATAATTTCTGATAATAAGTTATGGTGCCAAATAGGAATTTGCACTTGAACATCTAGTCTACATCGAAGTTTAAAAAAAACATGTTCTTGTCCAGGTATTGTTCACAAGACGCATATGTCAGACGCCGGGTGTTACGTGGATCCAAAAAAGGCGAGCAACGCTCAAATGACGAAGAAGTTTAAGGTAAGTTAAGTCTGTCCCCAATTTTAATTCAGCCTGAAACCAAGTACCTTTTTAAAACTAACATGACTTACGAAATTGTACAAAAAACATGTCATCTATGTTAAAAAAAAAAAAAAACAGAAATAATAGTATGACACATGGACATTAAAATACAGCCACTAATGTTAAAACCTTTTTTTTTTTTATTATATTTTTGTAAAAGGAGGGACAGCGTGTGAAGGCACGAGTGTGGGACTTAGACATCAAGAAAGCGGCGCTGAAGCTGACCCTGAAGCCCAGCCTTCTGGCGCCAGACCTGGACGTGCTGCACAGATACGAGGACGCAGTGGAGGGCAAGACCTACACTGGAGTTATAGCGGTAAGAATCAACTAAAAAAAAACAAAACAACCATAAAAACGCAAGAAGTCTAAAAAAATATTATTACTATAAACTACCAAAAATTACCACGTCCTACCAAATTCTACCAAAAATTACCAAATCCTACCAAAAATTACTAAATCCTACTAAAAATTACCACGTCCTATAACTAAATTACCAAACTTAAATACAACTAAACTAAATATTTGTTATGTGTAGGTCATCCGCGACTACTTGCTGGTGTCATTCTTCAACGGCTTGCACTGCTATGTGCCGCGTGCGCATGTCGCGCAGCCTCCGCCCGACACACTCAGCGACATCTTACATATCGGACAGATTGTAAGGCTTTATTTATCTATATTGTCTATTTTTTATCTACCTACTTCTTGTAACAAGTTTGAAATGTATTTTTAGGTTAACTGCACCATTTTAAATGTGTCACCGGAGACTAAAAAGATGACTGGAAGTCTCCTCGCTGACCCATTCAAGTTTTGGGTAAGTAAATTAAAATTCTTAAATTGAAAAAACTATTATCAATAAGCTAAAATTAACTGAACTCTTTATAGAAAAATCAGAAGACAGCAGAAAAGCGACAAAACACTGAAGATCCACCGATATTAAAAAAGAAACTAAAGAAAACTCAATCACAAGAAGAATCTAAAACCTCAGATAAGAAAGGTAAAAGTAAAAAGAAAAGTGAATCTGTAGACGATGAAGACATGGCAGAGAATGATGGGGACGAATCCAAAATATCAAAGAAAAAGAAAAACATTAAGAAAGATAAAGAAATAACAGTAGATGGAGAAAATGTAGAAAATGAAAATCTTGAAAATGAATGCAAAGAATCTAATAATGAGGAAACTAGTACAACAGAGAAAAAGACGCGTAAGAAGAAAAAAGAAGCAGAAAGGGTTGAAACAGACGATGACTTTTTGGAATTGGATGAAATTTTCTCAAAACATGAACTTAATGACGAAGACGACGAAATGAACAAAAACAAAGAGAAAGTTAAAAAACGAAAGAAAAACAACGAAGACAAACAGGAACTAACTAACGAAACAAAAGGTAAAACTAATAAAAAAAAGAAAACCACCGAAATACAAACAGACTCGGACGAAGAAAAGATTCCAGACAAAAAGAAAAGAAAGGAATCAGTGTCAGATAAGACAACAGAAGAAAGTGACGCGATAGAAACAGATATATATGAAGATAGTGACAACATGCTGACACCTCAAGACCAGGGTCTCATAGACATGTCAGACTGCAACAATCCAAAGCAATACAAACGACGAATAATATCATTATTAAAAGTTATACAAAGAAAGACACGACGCATTGACAGAATAGATGAAAAAATAGAAGCATTAGTTAACAGAGGAATAACAGTCGGTAGCAAAAAGTTCCACACAGCCATGCTTACAGAGAAATTACTTATGGAAAAGAGCATTGAGAAACTTCTAGAAGCATTAAAAATAGCACAGAATAAATTTAAAGAATTTAACTTGAAAACAAAAGATAAAAAGAAGAAAGAGAAGAAGATTACAGATCTTATTCAGTTTGTTGGAAAGGAAAGTGTGACTAAAGTAGATAAGCCGGTACAAAAAGTGCTAGATGTAAGTCAAAGTGTAAAAGTGCAAAGTGTAGAGTCCGTGCTGGAGGTGCCAAGTGCCAAGGAGTTCTGGTCGGCGCCAGCGGAGTCCCCGCCAGCAACACAGGAGCAGGACTCCAGTAGCAGCAGTGAGGAGCAGGTTTGTACAACACTATTTACTTTCTCTCGTATTGTTTTTGTATAAAAATCAACTCGTGAGTCAATGCTTAAGTGAAAATTAAATGACTATGAGTACGTCGGTTATACTTTTCAATGAGAAGAAAGATGTACCTTTAAATTTAGAAATTGAACAAATATTTAAAATGGCGCATATAGGAAGAAGAGAAACCTAAGAAGAAACGTAAGAAGCTCCGCGCTGCAGAGAGAGTGGCGAAAGCGCGGGAAGAGGAAGAGAAGATCAGATCGCTGGAGAGCGCGCAGGCGGCGGGGGGCGAAGCGCCGCGCTCCGCGGAGCAGTTTGAGCGCGCATTGCTCGCCAGCCCGGACTGCAGCCAGCTCTGGATAGCTTACATGGCTTTCCATCTGCAGGTAACGTGAATCTCTACATCTCTCTCTCTCCCATTATTCATTTTTTCTTAAATATGAACTGTTTTATTTTACTAACATAGTCGTAGGATCTGTTGTTTTATTTTTATTTTCTACTAACACTATATGGATGTAACTGGTCCGAAATAAAAGTTATTTTATTTTATTTTTTTATTCACTGTGTCTCAATATATTTCTTTTTTTCTTTCTGTATTAAAGAATAATCCAAAAACAATTTTGTATGTTAAAACAATGAACCATTACTTGTATTGCAGGCGACAGAGATAGAGAAGGCTCGTGGTGTGGGAAGACGCGCGCTGCGCACCATCTGCTTCCGCGAGGAGCAGGAGAAGTTGAACATTTGGCTCGCGCTGCTCAACCTCGAGCATCGCTTCGGCACTAAAGTATATATATATATATATACATCATTTATCTTAGTTTACACTATGAAAATATATCGTTATCTCTATTTTTTTTCAAAGAGAATAAAAGCACCATCATTGTAACTCCATCTATATAATAAAACGGAAAACACCGTTTTTATAACCTTAACTAGCTTTTAACCGCGACTCCGTCAGCGCGGAATAAAAAAAAAGCACACAAGATAAAATAAGTTCCTATGTCCGTCTCCTAGTTCTAAGCTACCTGCCCATCAATTTTCAGCTAAATCAGTTCAACCGATCTTGAGTTATTAATAGTGTAACTAACACGACTTTCTTTTATATATATAAAGAGATTTCATATTGTACCAACATGAGACGTAGGAAATTAAGTTGTAATTAAATTTTTCTTATGATTTTTTTAGGAATCCCAACAAAAGACATTAGAGGAAGCACTCCAGATGAACGAGAAGTACCAGATCCACTCGAAACTGTTAGACATCTACGTGGAGACAGGCAAGGCGGGTGAAGCGGGTGCGCTGGCCGAGTTGATGCTGCGGAAGTACCGGCGCCAGCTGGAGGCCTACATCGCCGCCGGCAGCGCCTGCTATCAGCTCGGACTGCTGGAGAAAGCACGGCAGATAATGCAGAAGGGACTCGCCGCTTTAGAGAAGAGAGAACGTGAGTATTCTTGCAGGAAAATTGTTATGTGGTTTTCCACCTCATAGTCTTTAGAAAGACATTTTAAATTACTAGATAGAATTTTGGAATATTTTAGACTGATGTATACTTGTTTCCAGACGTAGCACTGCTGGTACGTTTTGCTCAGCTGGAGCGTGGTTGTGGAGATGCGGAGCGCGCGGGGGCTCTGCTGGAGCATGTGCTGGCTGCATACCCGCAGCGTGTCGACGTCACCTCCTTATACGTTGACATGCTGCTCAAGAGTAATGACATCGAACGTGTCAGGTAAAGCCAACTTATCATCATCATCATCATCAACCTGCCCTTATCCCTATGAAGGGTCGGCACAGTATGTACTTCTCCATACATCTCTATCAGCCGTCATATCTGAATTCACCCCCTTCTTACGCATATCCTTTTTCACACATTTCACCCATACTTTTTTTGGTCTTCCTCTACCTTTAAAGCTAACAGACTTATATTTCATTTAAATTCAACGCCCAATAATCAAAGAAACAAAAAATATGACGGCCATTAATCTTTTACACTAATATTATTCATTTATCTCGAGAAAAATAAGTTTCTGATTAATAGCAAACAGAAGTGAAAATTAACAATTCTAAGGGGGTGTTAGTCCGGTCTCATAATTTAATTTGACATGCTTACCGTTTCAGTCCTTGTTGCGCTATGAGTTAAAATTTCGTTTTATTTTAAATTAGAGGTTATCTCATTTTTAACCCAACAGACTAATTATATTCTTATTTATTTCACAGACAACTTATGGAGCGAATGACGTCACAGAAATTGCCAGCGCGAAAAATGAAAGTACTCTTCAAGAAATGGATAGAAGTTGAAGAGAAAATTGGCGACCAACAGCAAGTTGACAATATCAGGAAACGCGCTGTGGAATTTATAGAGAAAGCGCAGTTCTAAAATAAAGAAATTACAACATTCTCTTGTGGTTTTATTACTAGAATCAATAACTTAATAATACAATAGTTTTACATAAAAAAATAATATAAGTCCTTCTTAAAAATATTGACTAGGCTTCAAGTAGTAGTAGACTTAAAATTATATAAAAGTTAATTGGACAGATATAAAGTGATTACCAAAGATAATTAATACATTCTTTAAAATAATTTCTTAAACATAAATATTTTGTCAGGTTTGTCAGTTGTTGGAGCAGGTGGAGGCGGAGGCGGAGGAGGTGGTTTTATCTTTTCATTGGCAGCTTTTTCTTTTGAAGCGAACGTTTCCTTTTTACTTTTCAAATTCGTTGATGCCTCGTTTTGCTTAAAATTCCCATATATTGATATTGGATGACAAACAACGTAACCCAATTTAGAGTAGAAATCCTGTTGCCCATGAGTAGACAAATGTATCATATTCAATTTCAAAATGTTTTTGCAATATTCTTCTACTTTGTTCATCAAAAACGTTCCAAGTTTCTTCCCGCGCATTGATTTCGTTATAACGACAGACTCTACAAAGCAGCTTTTAGGCAAACTTGGGATTCGAGATAATTTGCAATGTCCCAATAACGTTTCATTCTTGTTTATTAGAATTAAACTTGTTGGTAAAGAGTCGCATGATGCTTGTAAGGAATTCATTCTCGCTGTTACGCTACGAGGCCACTCGTCGTTTATCATTTCGCAGCATGGTGTTAAATATTCGGGATGTTTGTGTAAAGCTACAACACGAAGATCACCAAAATCCATTTTGACATGCTGAAAATTGCAACAATTTAATCTATACAAAAATGATATACAGATATTATTTCTTATCTGCAGCCATCAACAATTTTATCTGTCAATGTCAATTATGATAAATTGAAAATGGCATTAAATAATCAATAATTGTAATTATAAACTACTTACTTTTAACTAGTTATAAAAAATTATACAACATTGAATTTATGAAATAGGATACATACCGCTTATTTTTTTGGAATGCTATTACTTTATAAGCCTTGAAATCACGTAAGAACATTTTATTTTATTTTTTATACGGGAGCAACATAACCTGACCCATGATTCAGTCAAACTAACCTATTTTTACCTTCAGCTGTCACAAACTTTAAAAGGTGTCTTTAATTTAATTTCATGTTATTTGAGTTAAAGAACCTTTTACTGTTACAATATTATATAGTATCATTGTCAAAGAACTGATAACTAATTTTTAAATCAATTAGCCCGCCTTTACATCTATAATGACGCTACTTTAAAGTGGGCATGGCTGTGTTAGCAAACTTTCTATATTAGTAAAAACCTAAAAAGTAATAGTTTTTTGACTATTTGAAACACTTTTTTGGTCTCCAACATCCCTAAGTAATAAAATACTTTATTAATAACTTTTTGATAGATAATACTAATTGATAAAAAAAGAACATAATATTTAAAAACAATGGATGAAGCTGACGATGTGCCGAGGCTGTCTGCAGAAACATTTGCAGCTCTTCAAGAGTTCTATGCAGAACAGACAAAAAGAGAGGAAATCTTGAGTAAATTGGAAGCTGACAATAAGCTGGGTGAGAAAATAATATTTGAAGAAAATTGGGTAAATATTGAAACTAAATATTAATGTAGAAAGTTACTGCAGCATTCAGAATGACTTAGATCTTATTTAAATACTACCTTAGACTTTTCATAGTAAATCTATACTTATGAATTTTCTTAGTAACCATTAAGACTGATTGTGGCATTAACTGCTAAGGGCATCTTTTAATATAGATTCAGTATGAGAACTTACTATGCCACCTAACAGTTAACCTGATTTGTTTTTAGCAATTGAGTCAGTTTTGGTATGATGAAGAGACAGTGCAAGCACTTGTGAGGGTGATTGACAGAGTACTGACTGATGGTGGCAAAGTGGCGCTCATATCCTGCCCGACTCTGTTTGTGCCACTTAAGCGACAGATTGGACACAGAGCATCAGGTAGGACTTAATTAATGTTTCTTGTTAATAAATTCAATGATATATTAAAGAGTTTTTTTTACCTATTCAAGATATTTAGACTTAAAACTAAACACAACTTTTTATTTGAGCCGTTTATTTTGAAAGTGACCTAACTCCGTTTTTCTATTTTTTGCCGCTTACCATGGTTACATGTACAACTTCATGTTATTTATCAGTGAAGCACTTCAGATTGCTTATATTCAGAGAAAATACGATACATTTTTTACACATAAGTTTTCCGAATTAATTGAATAACTGAGCCGTGTAGTTTGAAAGTGGCCCAACTCCATTTATAGTTACATCAAGTTATTGTTTCATGCATCTTAAAACATATTAAAAAATTAAGAAGTGAAAAACACATCATAGCTTACAGTGACATGTGCACCGGCCAAAAAGAGTAAAAAAATTCTGATGGAGAATCAGTAAACTGGTTAAGAATATGTTGGATGCGTTTTGTGCGAAATGCGAAATGAACCATATAATTTTTTTATAAGAATAATTAGCTGTCGCCCGCGACTCCGTCCGCGCGCAGTTAAAAAAAACTTAATAGCGGTATGAAAAATAGATGTTGGCCGATTCTCAGACCTACTCAATATGCTCACAAAATTTCATGAGAATCGGTCAAGCCGTTTCGGAGGAGTATAGCAACGAAAACTGTGACACGAGAATTTTATATATTAGATGAAAATTTTAAAGTTCTGAATTTATTACCACGTCGGGGTAGACCAAAAAGGTTCGAAAATATTGTAATGGCACCATTGTATAAAAATATTAGGCAAGTTACAACAGCAAAATTTAAGGACATGATTGACCTATTACGATACATACCACCAGAACATCATGATTTTTTAAAATCCTTTTCACACGCACAAAATGTAGATGAATAGTAAATTGTTTTGTAATAAATTTATGTTTGTAATTTTCTATGTTCTGTAATTAAAAAAATGTTTTGAATCGCATAAATTATGTTTCCGAAGTGTTTTCAACATATGCAAAACAAATTCCGTATTCTTTTTTTTTCAATTTGAAACATCTTAAATTATGTTGAATGGACTTGGGTACCTTCAAATTTTGTAATGAATCTGGCTGTTAATTTTGAAAGTGGCTCAACTCCATTCTTGATAAGAAAACGCACGTTATTTACTTAATAATTGCCATTATTTTAACAGGAACTTTAAATTTAACATCCTTAGATACACTTAAGCAGTATGACTCCTTAGTATCTTATACGTATATTTTTAAATTCATTGAAACGCAAAACTTTCAATATCTCGATTTGAAGATAAATGGAGTTAGGCCACTTTCAAAATAAGCGGCTCATTTATAACTAGCTGTCGCCCGCAACTCCGTCAGCATGGTATTAAAAAAAAAACTTAATAAGTAGTCTATGTGTTCTCCCAGACTATGTTCTACATCTGTTTCATCAAAATCTGTAGAACCGTTCCTGAGATACCTTCTAACATCCCATCTAAACATTTGCATATATAATACTAGTAAGATGGTAGATAAACTGCAGTTGTAAAATTTTATTTTTTGTGCAAGCAAGTTATTGTAAAAGTAAACCATAATAATATAAAACTTTCTTTCATGTTTCAGTTACACTTTTAGAATATGACAGACGATTTGAAGTGCATGCACCCGACTTTATATTCTATGACTATAACCATCCAGACAAGTTGCCACCAGAGATGGAGGGTAGTTACGATATAGTTGTTGCTGATCCACCGTTCCTCTCAGAAGAATGTGTTACGAAAACATCACAGACAATCAAATTACTGGCTAAGGGTAAAATAGTTTTTTGTACGGGAGCAGTTATGAAGGATTTAGTGGAAAATCTTTTAGATTTAAAGTGTTGCCAGTTCCAGCCACATCATAGGAACAATCTTGCAAATGAATTTTCATGTTATGCTAATTTTGATTTAGATGATTTTGTTTAAGGATGTGGATTTTGTAAAGAAAAGCTGAATTAAAACCGCACTCGGAGATATTTCATGATTACATAAACTATTCCTTAGCATGGACATATAGTGATCACATAATGATGTGGTAAAAGTTTTATGAGTTTTGGTACACAGGTTCAAAATAAACTCTTTCCAATTAGGTATAAGTTTGTAAAGTTGTAATATATATTTTTAAATAAAACAATTTATATGCAAAACATTCCATTTCTTTTATTGTTCTCACTTAACAAAACTAATTATTTTTATTATATTATGCTGGTTAACATTCCATAGACAATCTGATAATTTATCTTCCCACAAATATTCTTAACAAGTCTTGAAAATATATTGACTCACACTCGCATTGAATTCCAATATTTCATGAGTTATGACGTCATGTGTGTAACTATCTGAGTTTTTCTTGCTACATGTGCAGAAATAATATTCTCAATGAATGAAATTTATAAATTGAGAGTTAACCTCAATCTTGTGTAAAAAAATCGTAACAAGAAACTTACAATAGACCCATACAATATTTTTTGACATATGACAAACAAAAAAAGGCGGGAAAATGAGACATCTCTGCCTCGATTTTTTTTTATTTACTTTAAATTTTATGAATGAAAATACGTATAATTTAAAAATATTTAGCTAAAGATATAAAAAATATTGCACCTACACTAAGAAAAAGAAAATTGCCAAAATAATGGCGGAATGCTCTTTAGGCCTTTGACTTAAAAAAAACTATGAAATCTGCTAACCAGCCATTTAAATTACTACAAACACCAAGGGAATGATATTATTAACCTATTTGAATTATATTCTCTTAGAAAGGCCATTGTTTTAAAAAATTGGACATTCACAATTATAATAAACTCTAATATCAATTTAATTACAAACAAAGATGACCATTTCTTCGACTTATTACATTTCCTTAAAGCTATAAAACAATTTAGTGTCGAAACGCATATCAAAATTACTTTATACAACAAATCGTTCCATTCAACGAAAAGAGATACATCCGGAGACCTCATTATGTTACTCTTTTCGTCAGACAGTTAGAAAAAAGCGTTATTTTATCCGACACAATGATCCCATTTCCTTTTAATTACTTTTAAAAACATTAAAACTTACACATAAAAATTATTTGTAAGTAAAATAAAAATTCATTGAAATGTTTAATAATACAAAAAAATTAAAATTTGTACTAAAATAAAATTTAAATACCTACTTACCTATAAAGAAAAATTACAAAGTGAAAAAGATTTCAAATAAAAAAAATTAACTCGTTTTTATTCATTAATCTCTTATATTATTTTCTACATGAATATATTTTATTTGCGTATAGCTTAAGAAAATATATTTTTAATACATCGAGCACATAAAGCCGTCACTGAAATTGATAAAGCCTCTAGCACACTGTCGACGAAGCGAATCTATATTTTACATAAACTTAGTGTGGATTAAGTTCGTTCCAGCGAACCATTTCGCAGTTAAACTCAAATTGTGATAATCTATTGAGCAAAATCTGCGTTCCATTTTGCATAGTTTTCATTTCTTTTCGCTTTATATTATCGACAGGGAACAGGACGCACAGAAAAGAGGACTTTATCCCCGTCCTATGCGTCCTTTTAAACGTCAAATCGACTTTCCCTTCCCAAAAATTCCTTATAAGAAAAAGATGATAAGGGAATTTGGACTAAAATTAGTTAGGCCTCTGGTACCATTTGTAGTCCAGGAGCCAGTGACAGATTTTCATGACCAAGTCTTTCCCAATCGAATATGCCTTTTACGAAGTTTCGCTCAAGAAGAAATATGTACGAAAATGTACCTGGCTCCCGGACTTATGCTTTCGCAACAGTGTGCTACAGTCCTAAGAAATCAACTTTCAAAATAACCTTATATTAGTTAGTTATAATTTACAGCCCTGTAATTAGATTCACATTTCTATCAACGTACGACATTTTTCTACACAAGGCAACTTTCTACAATAAACATTAATATTCGTAATATTTTATTTTCGAAATTTTTTTTACATACAATTTAAATATAAAAGTTAATTTTATCTGAAAATCTATATTAAATTCTTTTTTTTCTACTCGTAAATATATTTATTAATGAAAAAAATGATATTATTAGTGAACTGTTTTAAATCTTTTTATACAAAATACATACATTACATAGTATTTATTACATTAAGGTATTTTCCTTTAATCCGGTTTAAATATTGAAATTGTTTATTGACTGGAAAGTTAAATTTTTATATATTATTGTCGTATAATTTTAAAATAGAATTATTACTTCAAATAATGAATTTCACTTGAAAATGTTTCGAAACATGTTTCAAAAGTGGAAACACAATGACCTTTTATACTGTGATCTGTTACTTAAATATGCTAAAGTCTTATAATTATACTTATCTCTGAACATTCACATAATTTTCCTGTTAATTTACATACAAAAAGAAAAAACATAAACTGTGTAAATAAAAAAAAATGTGCTAACAATCGGCAAATGCAAATATGGCGTTTATCTGTTATTTTTCTTAAACATATTGTTAGTATAATTGATTTTGTCACATATTTATATTAAAAAAAAAAGTTTAAACCCTAAGGAATACATTTTGCATTCACCCCGGCTCTAGATCTAAATAAAACTAACTTAACCTATATCTCTTCAACTGAAGAGATAAAGAGCTCGCCACGTGGATAAATAATTTGGGTGCTTTACAAATTTAATTTACAGTTTATTTTTTTTCACACTTCATAACACATAAGAGACAAGAATCAAAAAATTCCTTAAAAAAACAACATTATCAAACCTATTTAAACTTTTTCGCTGATAAAGAAAAAGAAATAAGTCCACAAAAAAAAGACAGAAATGGAATCACTCTAGAACTTATAACATCAAGTAAAGAGGATTTAAAATAAAGCACCTGGATAAATAAGAAACTTTGGTAGGAGAAACTTTTATAAGCGGGAAAAATATTAGGGTCATTAGACATTGTAATCCAGTTTCGACTATAAAAGAAATTCTTGTCTTTATGTGTTAAAAAGATTAGACAAAATTCACAAGGCTAGGCAAAATTCTTTAAAATTTCCAAAAATACAGGAATATAACCTCAATTGACAAACATTAAGGAAGATTGCTTTTGTCCACTAAATCTAAAGTAACTTTTACATCAAATAGTCCGTTCAAACAGACCGAAACGGAGAACAGAACAATTTTTTTTTGCAAATAAAATTGACTTTTATCCAATTGAAATAAGTATTAATTTTACTTTGCTCATCTTCTTTATTAAGATCAATCCGTAAAAAATATGAAAAAAAAACCTTTTTTTAATTGTATAAAGCCCGAAATTATTTGCGATAAAAATCTGCTCCGCTCTTCGCGTTGGGTGAACAGTAGTGATGCAACAGAAGTGTCTTACCGGAACCAGAAACGGAAACAGATGTCAAAAATAAATTTTAGCAGAAACGGAAACGGATGCGGAAACAGAAGTGTAAATAATAATAAAAAACATATTTACAAAAATATTTTTTTCGGTAAAAACAGTTTGTATTCGTTTTTGATTTATTAAGGCATTGGATATTGGTGTCCTTTAGCCTTCAATGTATGTATTTTTACTGCGCTGCAATAAGTTAAAATACGCGTTTTTTTTTTATTTATTTTCAGGAAACAAAATTACACTACATATTTACAAATTAAAGTTCGCCAAACCACTCGTGTTGACAAACGACAAGTATATTTCTAACTATATAATGATGATGATATATTACATGGTTATCTCTTATTCAAAAGTACATTTAATAACTCGTAAGTATGAAATAGTCACATTTTGCCAGTTGTCAAATTTTATATGGACAACAACTAGACAGTTTACTCCAGCAAGAGAAACTGATAGTTTCGAACAGCAGCAGAAAATATTACGCGCTTAAATTCACAAAATAGTACGTAAACAAACAAATGCGACAAGTGCCGAAAGCCCGCGCACGGACTGCGCGTCTCGCGCCGCGCATTTGGATCTCTCAGTCGTCGTAAAGTTCCGTTTTATCTCCGTTATAAAAGTTACGGAAACAGAAGCAGAAACGGATGTTGAAAAGCACGCGGAACTTCCGCACTTGCGGAAACGGAAACAGACATCCGTTGGATCACTAGTGAACAGACCTTAATTAGACAAATTTCCAGTAAACATCGTACAAAATTAACAGATATTTAACATAGAAAAACATACAAAACAAAAAAAAACAAATCAAGACAAATTAATATACAATCGATAATTTAAAAGTTAAATTTATAAACCATCGTCGTGATACAACTCAAAATTACCTATAACCCGTGTACAAAAACATAAGATGTGACGTAAGAGTTTTACTACTATGACGTCATTGAATTGATATATTATTTTGTAGATGTTTAGTACATTTTAACTCGTCGAGTGTAAATTTGATATGAACTCTGTTTTATATCACATCTTAATAAACCTTTCTAGATCTAAATCCTGTTCAATTATCATAAAGGTTATTCCCGTTTGTTAAATTAGACAAAGTGTAACTTGAAAATAGTATATGTGGATTTAATTAAACATCAGTGTTGCCACATTTATACAGATGACATTGCCATTGAAAAAAATAAATAAAAATAAACTGTCAAAATGAAAGGCACCCATTTGCTGCGCTGTTTGGACGACAAATTACCGACACAACGAGAGAAAGGGAATTTTAAATCTTATTTATTAGACCGAAGTAATATTTTTAAAGAATTAGGTACATTTTTTGTTTGATTTATTTTTTATTAACTTACTCTGAAATCGTATTTAGCTTAAGAAAGATTGTAGGCCGTTTTTAGGCTAAGATAGAACAGATGATTTTAAACATATAACAATACATAGAGTAAAGAATTATAGGCCTTGTCTAAGTAAGTTTTATATCGGAAATTGAAAATTGAATGAAAACGAAAAATAACATAATCTAGAGATCATAAGATTAGATTCTGTATATAGAAAAGAACAGAAGAACAGAGATGGAGAGAGACGTTAATACGATTTTTATTAAGAGAATTTAAAGAAGTTATAACACAAAAAAAAAAAAACTTTAATTGTCCACTTTACTCATCAGTCATGTCGCAGTTGTCTATGGTGCCCTACCTGCGGCGCAGATGTCTCTGGTTGGGCGCACAGAGGTAGAGCAGCAGCAGCAGCAGCGCGACACAGCGAGCCAGCAGCAGTGCCGCGGTCGCCGCCAGACGCGCCAGACGCGTCACGCAGCGCGCCAACGCCCGCGCCGTGGCGAGCTCCGGCCGATATCATCCCGTACCACACTTGCCACTCTCGAACACACCCTGACACAAAACACAGACACACATGTCACTTTTACATATTCATTGTAACAAACTGTTTAAAAATACAATTAGAATAAGAAAATAAAAGGAGAGGAAAGTTTAACAGCGTTAAAGTAATAAAAACTAGCTTTTACCCGCGACTCTGTCCGCGCGGAATAAAAAATAGAAAACGGGGTAAAAATTATCCTATGTCCGTTTCCTGGTTCTAAGCTACCTGCCCACCAATTTTCATTCAAATCGATTCAGCCGTTCTTGAGTTATAAATAGTGTAACTAACACGACTTTCTTTTATATATATAGATGAATACTAGACACGATTTACCGAACAAAATTGTCAGTAATCTTTGTTTCCGCACAGAAAAATCACTCTTATACCTTTCGGAAGAATGGCGAGAATGCAACGAGCGAGTCTCTGGTTAGTGGAGCGGCGTGCAGCGGACAACGTGAGTCCTGCGCACACGCAGCCAACAGTCGGCGGAGGAACGCCTCCAGCTGCGGTCGTCGGGCGCGCGCCAACGCCTCCGATGACCACAGCGCGCGCGCAGGGAACGGGATCGCTGCAACCTATGTACAAAAAAAAAAAACAATCAAAATACTCTGTCATCTCTGTATTTACAAAAAAGAATGACAGAATTGACAATATGTTTTTGTACATATCTTATAGCAATGGAAACCCTGTTTAAAGTTATATATGTGTGTCGTCTGAAAGTACCAGGACAACATAAAATATTTTCACGAACAGGCTGTCTCGTGTTATACCACGACCACGCAGAAGACAGGTGACATAAAACTGGAGCCTAAGTCCACCTTCTCTTTTTAGTTTCCTTTTCTTCTAAGGAAAGGAAAGTGGATTTGATAGAGGAGGGTATGTATAGAAAGTGGAAATATTCTCATTCTGTGCATCACCTCCGTCGTTTAAATGCAAAGCATTTGCAATTGTTGATATCTATGGGCAGCGTTCGCTTCGCCATTTCATCGAATTCGCCGCTTGTTTGTCACCTTAATATCCAAAAAACATGTCTTTTGACAGTGTAAACTCTGTCATATGTTTCGATGTCAGACTGAAGTACCAGGACAACATAAAATGTCAGTAGATATGTATTTGGGTGTTGTAGTTACCTAATGAAGTACCAGGACAACATAAAATGTCAGTAGATATGTATTTGGGTGTTGTAGTTACCTAATGAAGTACCAGGACAACATAAAATGTCAGTAGATATGTATTTGGGTGTTGTAGTTACCTAATGAAGTACCAGGACAACATAAAATGTCAGTAGATATGTATTTGGGTGTTGTAGTTACCTAATGAAGTACCAGGACAACATAAAATGTCAGTAGATATGTATTTGGGTGTTGTAGTTACCTAATGAAGTACCAGGACAACATAAAATGTCAGTAGATATGTATTTGGGTGTTGTAGTTACCTAATGAAGTACCAGGACAACATAAAATGTCAGTAGATATGTATTTGGGTGTTGTAGTTACCTAATGAAGTACCAGGACAACATAAAATGTCAGTAGATATGTATTTGGGTGTTGTAGTACCTTATGGCCGTAGAGACGTCGCATAGCGAGGTAGAGATCCCGAAAGCGACGGTAGCGGCGCAGCAGCTGCCAGTGGCAGTGGGGGCCGAGCCACACGCGCACCTCGTACTCATGATGGGTACCTGCGCCTGCGCCCCGCACTACCCACCCCGGTATGCTCACTACCTCCGCTATAAATATAACAATAAACCTATATTTATTTAATACTAGCTGTTGCCCGTGACACCGTCCGGAATTAATAAAAAAAACTTAATATGTAGTCTATATGTTCTTCCAGACTTTTGTCTACATCTATGTCAAATTTCGCCGAGATCTATGAAAATGTTCTGTAGATACCTTTTAAAACATACATCGATACATCCAAACATTAATAATATTAGTAATTTACTAAATATAAAAGGCTCAAAACATTTAAAAAAAAAAATGCATAAACTTACCAAAATTAATAGGATGTGTTAGACCTAATGCTGTTGTGTCATCCTGAAACATAGAACATAATTAAATAAATCCTGTCATATTTTATTTATATTACAAGATGACATACGAGCAAGCGGCGACATGAATTCGCCGAAATGGCGAAGCGACCGCTGCCCATAGACATTCGCAATTGAAGATGCGTTGCCCTGCATCGACGAAGGAGGAGACGTACAAAAAGAGAATATTTAACTTTCCTATGCCTCCTCCATCAAATCCACTTCCACTTCCCATCCTTTCCTTATAAGGGGTAGGAAGGGAAAGAGGATTAAAATTAGGCCTCCGGCATTAAATATACTTTGCTTAGTAGCAGAATAAATATATAAATAGTTATTCTTTAAAAATGTACAACTAACATTTATCGGTACAGGTACAGGTACGGGTACGGGTACGGGTGCGCGCGGGTCCGCTGCGAGCTGGTCACGCCACGCCCCCTCACACGGCAGCTCGTCATTGGACGTCGACACATTGTCTGATGCCTCCGCTTCTGTCTCTTTTAATCTAAAAGATAAATAAATATTTTATCTACTTTATAAATCTTACTAATATTATAAACTAGCTTTTACCCGCGACTTCGTCCGCACGGAATAAAAAAAATGCACACAAGATAAAAAAGTTCCTATATCCGTCTCCTAGTTCTAAGCTACCTCCCCATCAATTTTCAGCTAAATCAGTTCGATCGATCTTGAGTTATAAATAGTGTAACTAACACAACTTTCTTTTATATATATAAGAATGCGAATTTTTGGATGGATGTTTGTTAGAAGGTGTCTCCAGAACTGCTCAACAGATCTTGATGAAATTTAGCATACATGTAGAACATAGTCTGGAAGAACACATAGGCTACTTTTGTTTTTTATATAATACCATCCGGATAGAGTCGCGGGCGATAGCTAGTTACTACATAATTCTCGTTTCAACCAATCTACTCAAACCTATGAAGGTATTTGTTGAATTAGTTTATGCAAATTAAAATAAATTATCATCACTGTTACGTTATCTGTCATTATTGTACTAAATGTCTATTATCTATGTCTAATGTACATTATTGTTGTCTGTGGTCAATAAACTCTCTCACTCTTGCGCTCCTCTTGTTTAACAACATGTGTTTTATTTAATATAATTAATCTACAAAAATATTTTTCATCTACCACATAAGATAGCCTAAAGTAAAAAAAACTGTTGTATTTTGTCTGTCCCTAATTTCACAATATCCTAGTTAGTAATTGAAAAAAAAATATTCTAGTCTTTTTACTAAACGACTTGTTCCTTTTACCTATTTAGTAAGGGATCTTCAAAGGTCTGCTCCGTGTCATTGGTCTGGTCAGTGGTGACATGCATGTCACTCTCTGACAATGTGAGAGAAGGTGTCTCCTGAATCGGTGTCACCATGATTGGTCGTCGGTTCGCCTGGTTGTCGAAGAACGAATACTGCAGCGCCATCTCGAGCCGGACGTACTTCTTTTGTAGTTCTTGCAGTACCTGTATAAAAGAAGAAGATATAAATTTGCAAATAAACATTATAGAGGAAGCAAGAGGAATTTCAATTAAAAAAAAATTACATTCTTTTAGTTTTTTTTACCGCAATTTGTCGATTCAGTTCCTCTTTGGAGCAATCGTTCTCCAGCGAGGAGATGACGAGCAGCTTTTGTGAGGCGATCCGCGAGCACAGCCGCTGCATCGCACGCAGCGCCTCAGCCTCCGTCACCTGACGACGACCTTTATCTCCTGGTGGAAGAAGAACGAATTAGAGATGACACCCATATTTGTGGTAATTGTAGACAACGCCATCTATCGGTGACAAACTTCTAAAAAGATAAGATAAAACAATTCGGGATATTCAAATAAAAATCTATCTATATATATAAAAGAAAGTCGTGTTAGTTACACTCTTTATAACTCAAGATCGGTCGAACTGATTTAGCTAAAAATTGATGGGGAGGTAGCTTAGAACTAGGAGACGGACATAGGAACTTTTTTATTTTGTGTGCATTTTTGTTATTCCGCGCGAACGGAGTCGCGGGTAAAAGTTAGTATATAATATACCTGTAATCCTTTTACGATATTTGATCCTTTGATGTCTTTCTTCAGGAGAGCGCTCCACTGAACTAGACGACTGTCCCTCCACAATTCTCGGCTGCAACACAATGACGTCAATTTTTACTTTAGCCCCCCCTTAATTAAACAAAGTTAAATATTTGTGATCGTTACTTGATCTTAAATCGTCACAGAATCGCAATATCAATTCGAAAGTCGCGCCATCTTGTGACAGTAAAGTTTTTTTATATTACAAGGTGGCAAACGAGCAAGCACATGAATTCGCCGAAACGGCGAAGCGACCACTGCCTATAGACATTCGCAATTGCAGATGCGTTGCCTACCCTCAATCGACGAAGGAGTAAATGCACAAAAAGAGAATATTTAACCTTCCTATGCATCTTCTTCATCAAATCCACCTCCACTTACCATCCTTTCCTTATAAGAAAAGGGTGGGAAGGGAAAGAGGACTAAAATTAATCCTCCGGTACCACACTCATCAGACTGTACTTGGAATTACTTCCACTTGATGTCTGTCTTCTGTGAGGTTGTGGTATTTCACTGAGCGAGGACAATTCCTGCAACTGTTGTTGCTGGCGTCTACCATTGTTGAAAGTTTTCTTATTCTAGTCCTATATTTAATGATAATCACCTTGCAATAATCCTCAGTACTGGACATGTCATCACTGTCATCAGGCGGTGCGGGGCCGAGACGGAAGCGGGGCCGGGGCTCCACAAGGTGCGCGGGCGAGGCGGGGGCGGAGTCTCCGGGGAACGCCTTGGGCGTGCTCGTCGCCGTGTGGAATGTCTCGTCTGTGGGTAACGCGGAGTTCGGCGAGGGGAGGGGGTCCAAACTTAAACTTAGACTGGAAAAAAGACATAGAAATATTTATTTATCAACAAAATCTTTCTAATATTATAAATGCGAATGTATGAATGGATGGATGGATGTTTGAAGGTATCTCCAAAACGGCTCAATACACCTTAATGAAATTTGGCATAGATGTAGAACATAGTCTGGAAGAACACATAGACTACTAAGTTTTTTTTTAATCCGTGCGGATGGAGTCGAGGGAGTTAGCTAGTAATTTATAAAGGCGTGTCTTTCGAAAACAACTAGAGTTTATAAAAATACATAAATGGAAGTAAAAAACTTATTATAAAGCTTTCTTGTCATTAATAAAGATAATTGCTATCGACAGTGCTTTTTTAAATATATTTGTACCTCAACTTCTTGTTCTGAAAGAGCTCCCTCTCTGCGGCGGAAAGAGGGTCGACAGAGTCGAGGGTGTCGCTAGTGTCGAGGGAGTTGTTGCGAGCGTGTCGCAACACTAGCTCTGACTTGCTGCGTTTCACGCCTGTAGGTGTTTCTGGTGGAGTATCGCTGTCGTGCTCTGTAACATTACTTCACGTTATAAAATTATTATTATTGAAAGAATGCTGAGACAAACATAAGAAATTTTAAATATTAATTTATAACTTTATAACCCTTTGATATTAATAAGTTAATCTGGAGAAAAACTGAAAGCTCAAAGTAGGTGGCGCTAGCGTCAATAGTGAGCTGTCATCGAAGTTTTTTTTACGTCATTTAAACGATATGCAAATAATTTTCATTTTTATTCTAGCAAATTTATAAAATCTTGAGAAAATAAATTATTTTTGATATTTTTTTAGTGAAATTAGACAGAATTCGTTGCTAATGAAGTCTGACAGCCCACAGAGTACTTTTTACATAAAATAAAGTGATTTTTTTGTTTATCTGTGACATATTTAGTACCACTGTCATCAATAATAGTGAGCAAAAGGTAGTTTTCCCCCCCATTATTTCTAGTCAATATATACAGAAGCAAGCAGTAGAAGAGACCAGGGTCAGCAGAGGCTGGGCGAGCACCGCGCAGTGCCCGCTGCAGGCCGCGGCGCTGCGCCCCCAGCGCGGCCAGCTCCGCCTGCAGCCGCTCCACCTTCACACGGTGAGAGGCCACAGTCGCCACGCGGCTCTGCAACTCCTGTTCCAACTCCAACAACTCTTTTTTCTAAGGAAAAGTAAACGACCATTTAAAAAAATCAAAAATGACGGATGGTCTAGTTTAGTTAAGTGTAGAGCATCAGTGGCTCAGAGATTAAACATTTGTCTTGTAATCTGCAGTTTTTGGGTTCAAATCCGCAATGTACCAATGTGTTTTTCGATTTACATAAGTACATTTATCCGATGTTCATATGGTGAAGGAAAAAATCGTGAAACGACCTACAAATATCTATGAAGAAATTGAAAGATACGTGTGGCATCAACCCGCACTAAGCCAACATGTTTGAATATGGCCTAATCATCCCTAACTTGGGGTAGGTTACGAGTCCTTCAATGGGGATTTATAGAGGACTGATGATGATATTTTTTTACACCAAACCCACTGACTAGATATGGAAATCCAGAGAAGAATACAAATTGAACGAGACCTCTCACTTCTAAGGTAAATATTAAACTACAAGGTACAAAAAATTACCCTACGATGATGATGAATACAGTTTAGTACTAACATGCCTGTCGACGGTATCCTTTATCGTGATAGCAGTGTTGGGTTCACACTGCTGCAGGAGATGCATCAGGCTCTCTGTCGACGTCTCCGATGCAGGACTGTCAGGACTAGGAGATGAACTCTAAAATAAACATTCCTTCTATAAGCCTGTTAAATAACGAGAGCACAGACAATTCAGAAATCCGTAAAACAAACAAAACTGTGTTACATCGTGAAATTTAAAAAAATACAACAAATAAATAAACAAAGTGAAAAACAAATATTATTAAATAAAAAAAAATCATCGAAAGGAAACTTATATACATGTAACTTAAGCTAGAATCTATAGCTTACAAGCACTATTTCACAAAAAAAACAATAAACAAACCTCATTCAATTCGTATCCTTTCCCCAGCAAATCCTCGATGCTGGTTTCCACAAAAGACTTCAGCTCTTTTCTCTTATCACCGAGTTTCTCTTGCAAATTCGATATCTCAACCTCCTCTTTTTCTATCTACGCAACACAAGGAAAAAAGCAAAATAATACTTTATAATAGAGCACTAATTTTTTTATATAATCAAAATTCATTAAATTAAACTAAAAATTCTAATAATAAAAAAAATTCTTGATAATAAAAAATTATTTAACTAATTATTTTCTAAAAGTTCAATTATTATTTATTGTATGGATCGTAAATTAATAAACATTTTTACTATTAAGATTTTAAAATTGGTATTTAAATAAAAAATAATTTAGTGCTCCATTAATAATAAAATATAATAGCATAAAATAAATAACAGCAATAAATGTAATTATCAAGCTTCATATATTTAAATTACTACAATAAGATAAAAGAAAATAGCACACAGAAAACTATCAGTGAACAAAAAAAAGGTAAAAAATCATCGAATAATACAGAAAAGTTGCTATTTAAAAAATAACATTAAAAAAAATAGTAAGAGATATAAAAGGCACAAGACATCCGCAATGGATGTGGGACAAAACTAAAAATACCGCGCGCTGGGAAAATATAAACAATCAAATGATTGTTACGACCAAAGTGAATGCTCATCGATGTATCCACTACTATTTGTTTCAGAATTAAAATTAATTACTTACAAGATATAACTCACTAAAGAGATTTAAAATTAAAAAAAAAGAAAAAAACTAAATGATAGTCTAGTTTTATAACTTCTTTTTTTTTCTATTTTACTATAAAACATTTTTTTGGATATTTTAAAACAAAGAAAGTTTGAAGGTTCAACTGTATTGCTAAAACGTATGTCTTCTCAATATCTTTAAAAAACAGAGTTAATACAATTTCATACATGTATTTCTGCAGTAAAAAACTAATAATGATATTTTATCTACAACTTTATTTTTTTCTTCTACAGTTATGTATCTCAAAGGTGTGTTACTATCTCGAACGATTCTCACTACATTCGAGAACAAATAGTAGTGGTTATCCCGCAATAGAACGTTAGTACATCGACCTCGTATGTGTAACAGTATCGCTTTATTGCTAAATAAATGTCTTACGACAGAGTTATTGAGATGATTTAACTACATCTTGTCACGTGAAGGTTATCACATGAAGAAAGCTATATCTGATCCAAATTTAATACGTAACATGTTAATTCTTATTTTATAGCTAAAAAATGGTTTTAAATATTTATTTTTATTAGACATGACTAGATTACTGAAGTGTGCAATTTCTTATATTTTATGACTGTTGAATTAATAAAGTGTATTAAAGCAAATTAAAAAAAAAAAACTATATCATATGGGAAAATTAATTAGAGTTTCAGCATTTGGAACATAAATGGTATATTTAAATAACTCACGTACTTCACAGTGCTGGGCTCCTGGTACCTACATGACTTATGTTACTAGGATAGTATGACTCACATGTGCTCGTGCAGCAACCTCCGCTGCGCCGTGTCGCTGCACGCGCGCTGCCAACTCGTGCTGTCGGCAACGTAACGCGCGTCTGCGCAGCGCCCAACCGCGCTCCAACGCGCGCCAATCACCTGACAGACGTCGGCAAGCTGCCGCGTACTCACGTTCCATTGCTGAACGCTCCTAAGTAAAGTCATTTTTTTTTCATAAGACCATTATAATCTTACTAATATCATAAACTAGCTTTTACCCGCGACTCCGTCCGCGCGGAATAAAAAATAGAAAACGGGGTAAAAATTATCCTATGTCCGTTTCCTGGTTCTAAGCTACCTGCCCACCAATTTTCAGTCAAAACGATTCAGCCGTTCTTGAGTTATAAATAGTGTAACTAATACGACTTTCTTTTATATATATAGATGCGAATTTTTAGATGGATGTTTGTTTGAAGGTATATCTGGAACGGCTCAACGGATCTTGATGATATTTGGAACATATATAGAACATAGTTTGTAAGAACACATAGGCTACTTATTAAGTTTTATTTAATAACGCGCAGAGGGAGTCGCTGGCAAAAGCTAGTGTATTATAAATAGTCGAGTTTCATAGTAAAGTTTCCGGAATCAGACGTTTCTGTTTCGTTTGGCGATTAAAATGAGTGGAAGCCCAGATAGCCTTCCATCATGATAATTTATATTCCCCTGGTAGACTAACCTCGTCAAGCTTCTTCTGCGCCATGAGCAGCTGCTCGCGCTCCTCGTGCCAGCGCCGTTGCCGCTCCTGCTGCTGCAGCAGGAACTGCTGACGTTCGCGCTCCAGCTCCGCTCGCTGCGCTTCGATACGTTCGCACTTTATTTCACTCTCCAGGTCACTGAAACAATAACTAGCTGTTACTTATATGCAAACATAGTATTAAACTGTACCGATAGATGGCGTTATAGTCATTTTGAATCACGCAAACGAGATTTAATTACATTTGAAAGTAAATTAAGTGCAAGATTACGTACGATAGAGTCGTGTTGAGGTTCTCAGTGCTTGCGGCGAGGTCAGTAGTGGACCAGGAGAGCAGCGAAAGACGTGAGAGGTTCATGACGGAAGCGCTACCCTCCTGCCGCAGCTTAGCTGCCTCCGCCGGGTCGTTATAACGGAACATGTTGGTGCGACCCAACAGTAATATACAACCTGGAATAAGGACTATAATTAGTACTCTATTTTACTAGGACGTCATAACTAGCTACTTTTCTTCTTCTTCTTTTTATTTTTGGCTTTGGCACGGTTTGTGCTTTAGCCAACGTTACTACTAGCTACTTTTGGCGCCCTAAAGTCGCAACCTAGAGAACATAGTAAAGTATGCACTGAGCAAGTCTAACTGATACATACCAAGACCAAGGAAAGGACGGTAAGGGGAGACAGTTTTGGTAGGGGAGGGGGCGTATATAAAAGGGAAAAATCCTTATTCTGTCCGTCCCATCCTATTTATTTAAGGTAGGCAACGAATCTGCATCTTTCCTTCATCTGTTTCATGAGTGTGCGTGCCAGAGGGCTAATTTTAATCCACGTTCCTTTTCCACACTTTTCTTATAAGGATGAGAAGAGAAAGTGGATCTGACGGAAGAGGGAACGAAGAGGATATATTCTCTTTCTGTGCGTTTCCTCCTCTCTCTGTGGGAGCAGTCATTTCGCTATTTTAATGAAATCAGCCGTTTACGCGTTTGTTATGTTCTAATAGAAAAAAACAAAGCGCGAAGTGTGTCGTTACCCTGGCTGAGCTTGGCAGGTCCGTCGAGTAGCACAGTGTTGAGCCAGCACTGTGCACCGGGGGCGGGCAGCAGAGTGGCGACACCCTCGCGCAGCACCACGCGGCAGTGCAGCGGCAGCACGCCCGCACCGCTCAGCACTATGTCCGGCGTCGGCGACAACTCCTCGCTGCCGATCACCGTCTCGCCCTCCTTATAACGTCACAATTTACAACGTTGAACATCAAATGAGAGCATCTTTGATTATGTCTTACTAATATTATAAACTAGCTTTTACCCGCGACTCTGTCCGCGCGGAATAAAAAATAGAAAACGGGGTAAAAATTATCCTATGTCCGTTTCCTGGTTCTAAGCTACCTGCCCACCAATTTTCAGTCAAATCGATTCAGCCGTTCTTGAGTTATAAATAGTGTAACTAACACGACTTTCTTTTATATATATAAGATATTTAGATGGATGGATGGATATTAGAAGGTATCTCAGGAACGGCTCAACAGATCTTGATGAAATTTGGCACGGATATAGAACATAGTCTGGAAGAACACATTAGATACTTTGTAAGTTTTTTTAATGCCGCGCGGACAAAGTCGCGAGCGACAGCTAGTTTATAATTTTATATAGTGAGGTAATCAAAAGTAATTGCAACAATGAACGACAAAAAGGTTATGAAAATTGTGATGCTAAATGCTACTTACTTTGAGATGATAAAGAGTGACGCCGGTTGACAGCAAGTTATCATCGATGCCGACGAGATGCGGCATGTCAGAGTCGAGCACGACACCGAGACCACTCTTGCGCAGTCCCAGCGCCTTCTGCTCCTGCAGGATCTGCTGCGTCTCGCGCCACTTCTCCGTCCACTTCTCTGTCAGCACCTTCTCCTGTGCTTCCTTACGCTGCAGAGTCGCCAGCACCGCGGGTTCCGCTTCCACGGGATTCTGATCACGAATTAATTCAACATTTAATATGAAAACAGTTAATAATATAGTTAAACTGTTCACTATAGAAATAACGAAAATGGATCGAGATAGATTATTGGGTTCGGTCATAATTGACTGTTGCAAAAGTGAATTGTTGAAGGTAAGATTCAATTTTTATCGCATATCTGCTATATATAGTATCCGGAGCTTGAGTTGTCACATCGGGCAGAAGAGTACTCTTGTTCCCAACGTGCCAACTAATTTGCGAAGTGTTATATACTGACCGTATTGTGTGCGATCTGTGCACGCAATTTGTCGATCTCATCACGCAGCTCTCTGATAAGTTTAACATTGGGATCCTCATTGATGGTGGGTTTGTTGATGATGTTCTTGGCACGATTGGCGTAGCGGAGCGTCGACAGCGTCTCCCCGTAATTGCAGTCCGCTGGAGATATCTGTATACAACGACAAATGAAAATGAACTTTAATAGGATAGTTATAAGATGCATTTTATCACGCCGCGGTCGCGACATACAATAATGAACCTTAAACTGAAAGAATTAAGACTCATTTTAGAGTACTCACCGCAGCAATCATGATCGTCTTGGAATTACCGCCGAGAGAATCTTTGAGAAGCCAAGTCAACACGGAATCTCGGTATGGGATGAAAACATTCTTCTTAGTTTTTGGAGTACGATCTGAAAAAAAAATACAAATAAACGTAGAATTTACTCGATTACATATGTTTTAGACTTCTAAATAGCACATAAGTTGTTTTAACTAACTATCGGCCTGTTGGCTGGACTCTGCGAGCGCGGAGATGACGGAGCCGAGGGTGACCAGCGACTTGTTGATGTGAGCACCTTCCACCAGCCGCTGTCCAGTCGCACCAGTCGCGTCTGCGCGCTCACTGTTACAAACCCCAAGTAACACCTTCTGTCTTATACACTTTCGATTTACTAATATTCCAATGTACCAGGAAATCATAACAAGCAGGGAGTTTTATCCGGTAAAATGTCCCTCCCTATGTTTTTAATAAGGCGAGAATTCTCTTTAACGGAAGATTCCTATTCTTTGAAAATACAGTAGCAACATCAACAAGTACCAGGCGAGCATAACACACAAGAATGTCAATGGTTCACCTGCCGGCGAGGTCGACGAGATGAACCTTGGAGAGTGTCTCGCAGGGCATGTTGTTGTGGCGAGTATAGCCGGCCCGTACGAACGTGAGCGTGAAGATGGCGTGCGAGCGGGACGACACGTCGTTCATCTGCGTCGAAGCGGTTGTGCGCTGCTGGTTGCCACGCGTCATGCACTCCTGGTACAAAGAAAAGGGAAGATAGGGAAAAACGACTTTGAAAGTGTAAAGCGTACATAATAGATTCGCACCTGTATATCATCGTAATCCGATACTAAGTGTCTCGAAAGGTCTTGCACATAGGGCCCTAGTTTAGGATGTTCTCGGACCCTAAGCGAATGTCCTGCGTCCCCTGACAGCAAGTCCTTGACGCGTTCGTTGTAGATCTCGAGATAGCTGACCTCTGTACGGTACGAGGAGCCTGACTCCTTGCCCGCCGCCATGCGGGAGAACAGTTGCCGACATATCCGCGGGATAAGACCTTGACATTCCTGGAATAATTACAGATCTTAGAATAAATCTGTTTATAACACTAATCTAGTTTTATTTCTAAACTCAGAGTGGTTAAGTGATCGGATATAGTAAGTGCCTCTTTGATCTAATTCAGTGTTGACTATTAAAAACACTATTAATTGGAGTTACTTTAATACCGTACAAAAAATTGTATGCAAATACTCCTTTTATTTATGTCTATATCTTTAGTATAATTCTATGTATGTTCCATTGCATTTTATATGGCAAGATGAAGTCATAGTACAACAACAACAAAGTTAACGCCTACATGAAATCGACATCTTTAACTACAACATCTCTTCCACTAGAATAAGTTGAAAATTTATGCATACAATTTTTTTGCGACAAATATAATTCTTACATAATTACACAGAGGTCTGTCATCACAGCAGTTGTTAGCGTTACCATCTTCCTGGGTGAATTTTTCACTGCACCCTATTTTTTACCATTGCCTTTGATTAACAGATTTACGTGAAGTTATGTAACATTGCAGACATGTGGTGCCCCTTTTTTGCCCAGAGCCCTTGGCCATCGCCATACCCTAACGCCGGTACAGTTTGTCATAAAATTGACACATCTGTCACATTTGGTACCATTTAAACCATCCAATCACCGAGTACCCCGGATGTGACAGTTTTCTATTTATATTTTTTTATATCAACAAAGCGAACGGTTCTCCTTCACCTGTTCCGAAAGTAATAAAAAGTACAAAGGCATGACAAATTCGGCTGTTTACTCTGGCGAGCGACGCAATCAACGTCGACAATGACTCATTAGAAACCCGAGCGAATCTTAAATGATTTTGTAACTTGTCGTCAGTCCTCACGTTACGTGAGTCACTAAGATAATATAAAAATTATAGAGATACTAGCTGTCACCCGCGACTCCGTCCGCGCGGTATTAAGAAAAGAACTAAGTAGCCTATGTGTTCTTCCAGACTATGATCTACATTTATGCCAAATTTAATCCGTTGAGGCTTTCTGAAGATACTTTCAAAAAACTTAAAACGTCCATCCATCCAAACATTCGCATTTATAATATTAGTAAGATTAGCGAGATAATATCTAGCTATAAAAATAAACAAATACGGCTGACTAGTATTCAGTCTGACATAATAGTTGATTGTCCTTCTGTCTATGAAACAGATGCGTAATATAAAATTGCAAACCTATTAAACTTTGCATTTTAATCGATCATAATGAAATTATATATATTCTTTAGGAAACAATTCCAGGTAAAAAAAAGCGCTCGACTCGACGAGGGCACTGCCGCGCCCCTAGATTACAAAATCACTGTTTAAAACATATAGTTATCTCTGTTTTGTAAAATATAATGACAGGGATGACAACATAAACATCCTCTCTTTATGGTGTGGTCAGCTGTAAAACTCTTTTAGAGTTAAGCTCTCCAGTACGTCACCGCATTACTAATGTAATGTCACAAAAATTATATGTGTACAAAGTTTAAATAAAAAAAAAACGTGAGCCGTCATGGGACGCCTGGCAGATGTGAGACATCGTGTGTGTACAAGTAATATGCATAAAATATTAAATGTTATAATTAAATAAATAAATAAATAATGATAATGTAGTGGTAATGATATGATAATGATAATGATGATAATGATAATAATAATGTATACCTCAGTATAGCGTGGCGACCCGTCGCCACGGCAACAATTCGGTTTACAGGTGATCCTATAGATGTTTCACATCAAAAACTGTTGATTTAGTGTATGAAAAATAAATCGATTATCATCACTCATGTTATCTATCACTATTGTACTATATTTTGTCTGTGGTCAATAAAGAATACTCTCTCACTCTTGGGCCACTCTTGCTTATTTTTATTAATGACGATATGTTTTATACAGAGATTTTGGTCTCAGAAACCAATGGCCCTGTTGATCTTGTTAATTTTAAGGCAAGTGACGCGCAACGTGAATCGTTATCAAACCTCGTATCATGATACCAAGCTATTTTGTATCAGATAAATATATTTTACTTACATAAAATGCATAACACATTTTTAAAATTGATTCTAGATATTTCAAGGCCACATTTATGTTATCCTGGTAATTTCTTGTAATTTTTTATATTCCTGTATACTTAATACTTAACAAACAAATGACATTACTACTGGACACTTATTTAGCAGTCACTGAGGGTGTCCCTCAGTGCAGATTTAGTATGAGGGATCTACACTAAGAACTATTTAAGTAACGACTTTGAGTGCGGCAATTACACTTGTGTAGAGCACTTACCGGAGATCCCATCATGGTGAACGTCTTCCCGCTACCGGTCTGTCCATACGCGAACACGCACGCATTGTATCCCTCGAACGCGCTGTCGATGACGTCCACGCCCAGGTCAGAGAACACCTGGTAACACAACTTATTGTACATCATTCTAACTAAAAGACTTAATAGCTCTATCTGTCTCCTGTTATCCTGGTACAATCCCAAAAATTAGGGCTACATGAAAAAGATAAAGTTTGACATAGAATGCAAAAATTTTTAAGTTGCTTATTTTAGGTGCATAAGATTCATGCATGCATAATCTATGCACTAAAATAAGTGACATTAGCGTTATCGTCCGTTATATTTGAGTTTACCTTATTCGCATGTCCATTTTTATATCAAGAAATAATACCATAGATATAAGAACATACAGGTAAGATAGCAATCAGGTAATTTTGCGTACGCAAGGGAACGGAAATGAATTCGTACCCCCACAATACGTGTCAACGAACCGCACCTTATGCGGCCGTGACGTCGCGGTGTCGTCATGGTCGGCCACCAGAACGCACAAAATACAAACACGATAAAACTTTAATAGCATCCCATAAATGGACATTTAGTTTGCGATCCTTAAATACTAAAAGTTCTTTAATTTAGTTTTTACCAGAAACGTACTGCAGTTCTTTTCAAGATCGGTTCAATCTTGAAAAGATTGGTATTTGTGAGGAAGTACCAGGACTACATAGAAAACTTACATTACTCATTGTCCGCTATAAGGTAACCGAAATTATTTTCTTCTAACAGCCTTCTAGCTTTCGTTTCTTTTCTTGAAAGAACATAGTACGGACTAAAATGTACTCAGATTTTTTTCACTTTTAACATTGCGTCAGTAATTTGGAAAGCAGCATTTTTATGGGATAAAGATTATCTCAGTAAATTTATCTTAATATGCGTATAATATATGTAAGTCAACACCGTGACCGAGTTACTTCAATTCGCCGGATGGGGCATCTTATTCTAACAAACGCCCACGGGGTGACTGTAACAGTTCGCAGAGCCATAACCGGGATGCTAACATAAACAGATCAAACTGTTTATATGATGCGCATTCAGGTATTCGATAAAAATACTCTGTTTACTTAGTTCCGGATGCAGATTTATAAAAGCAAAAATAAATGGCAACCGGGAACACTACTACTAGAAATTAGCTTTAGTATGACATAGGCACTAAATAACTTTTAAGTTATCCAGATTAACTGTCATACTCAGAGAGTTTCTTAGTGTAGATTTAGTAGCCATTTAACAACTCTGAGAGTGAGGGAGAGACACGCCTCATAAGAAAAGTGAAGACGATCGCTTGCTTGGTTTGAGATAACTAACCTTCTATCCTCAGATATATATCTCAGATATATTGCGAGACATCTAGACATATAGATACGTGAACAATAGTAGATACGATGACGTAGACAGACAAATAGTTTCTGCGCCAGTGATCACCCATTCTATTGTGTTACATCTGATATTCTGTTAGAATTTTATATAAACTGTTTATATTTTGCATTTATAAACTATTAGCTGTCGCCCGCGACTTCGTACGCGTGGAATTAAAAAATAAACTTAATTTATATAGTATATCTATGCCAAATTTCATCGAGATCCGTTGAACCGTTCTGGAGATATCTTGTAAAAAACATCCATTCAACATTTGCATTTATAATACAGTCAAAACCGTTTATGGCGACATCGTTTAGAACAACATACCGGTTAAATTGACCAAAATCAAAGGTCCTGGCTGAATGTTATATGACCGCTTTATCGAAAACATTGGTTTTTACGACATTGTTTACTACGACATACCGCATTAAGCGACCACATTTGGTTAATGTTTTCGGAGAATTATATCTATAGAACGACCGGCTCAGCTGTATTGTAAACAATTTGAATAGGTAACAGTATCCACATCTGGCACAGTATAATAGTCAATGACTATTATTGTAAAAGTAAACCAAGTTTAGGGTTTTTTGTAATTGCACCAGCTACGGAGGATGATATTGTACGTGAAGTTCAAGAGGAAAATGAAAATGAACAGGAAGACTCGGAAGAACAATTTACAGTGCCAACTTTAATTGACGGTCTCAATGCTGTTAGTGTATTACGAAAGATTGTTCTTTTTAATGAAGAGTTCCACATGCAGGGAAATTGTGACGATACGCTGATTAAAATCCAACGTGAATTACAAAATGTGTATGCACGACAGAAGTGTTTCAAACAAACTAAAATTACAGATTTTATGCATACAAAAATGATGGAAAAATGATATTGTTCTTTTATATTATACGTTTGTATTGAAGTAAACAAAATGAGGTTTAATTTCCTACATATATATACATATCTTTCCTATTAATACCTGTCACCGGTTGTTACAACTATCGGTTTTTACGACTCAATATGAGTAGTCCCTTCGATGTCGTTATAACAGATTTTGACTGTATGTATAAAGGAGATTGAATGTTAATATTTATATAGCACCTAGACTGACTCATTTAAATTCAGGGTCACATCAACAATAAATGCAAATGGTCTATTTTCCCACGTTTTATTTTTAGTAGCTGAGTATAAAATTAGTTAAAATCCACATAACTTTGATATCTGATGCTTGCAGTTGATTTAAACACTCAGCTGTTTATCGTAAAACACGTTTTGATAGTATAAATTAATGCCAATATTAAATTGCTTTGTTATCTACAATAATTTACGATATTTTTATTTACACACAACTCACGTCTGTAACACAGAGGGGTAGGCAGAGATTATGGACCTCCATTTGGTGTTGCCAAATGAACATTTCGCCACTTTAAGAGACGGAACGTGAAGTATGGCGAACCGCGCCGCCGTCATTTTCTCCCGGGAATTCACACATATGTTCGGGTTACATCACGATGTTTTCCTTCACCGTGCGAACGTCGGATAAATGTACATATGTAAATCGAAAAACACATTGGTGCATGACGGGATTCGAACCCAAGATCTGCAGATTGCAAGTCAAGTGCTTAACCCCTGAACCACCGGCGCTCTCGTTGACGATTTTTATTTACGTAGGAAGTAAATTTTAATACGGTCCCCATGTACCGACTACTTTGAAGCATAAAGATTTCAAAGCGACTGGTCGATTTTGAGTAAGGAAGAATTTTACAGAACATTAATTTAAAGTGAACATATTTCTTTTTTTTATATTAATATGGCAAACGAGCCAGCAACAACCTGTACTCGCCGAAATGGAGAAGACCGTTGCTCATAAACATCCGCAATTGCAGATGCGTTGACTATCTTTAATCGAAGAAAAAGCAGACAACGCAAAAGAGAACATCTACCCTTCTAATGCGTTCTTTTCCTTATAAGAAAAGAGTGAGAAGGGAAAAAAGTTATCGTATGTTTCACTGTTACCTGTTCCTGTGACGCGTAGTGACTGTCCCCATGGTCAAACGACCAGTAGGAGTGATCAAATGTAAAATCCTTGTACTTCTCACGGCTGCCATCGTTTTGCTCTTTGCTATTCTGTGAACAAAAATAATCATGTCATATACGATAATACAGTCAAAATCTGTTATAACGACATCGAAGGGACTACTCATATTGAGTCGTAAAAACCGATAGTTGTAACAACCGGTGACAGGTATTAATAGGAAAGATATGTATATAACATTCAGCCAGGACCTTTGATTTTAGTCAATTTAACCGGTATGTTGTTCTAAACGATGTCGCCATAAACGGTTTTGACTGTATATACTTCTTATTATAAATGCGAATGTTTAGATGGATGGATGGATGTTTGTTAAAAGGTAGCTCCAGAACGGCTCAACGGATCTTGATGAAATTTGGCACAGGTATAGCACATATTCTGGAAGAACACATAGGCTACTTATTAGGTTTTTATAATGTCGTTCGGACAAAATCGCGGGCGGCAACTAGTGATACTATAAATTCTGAAACCCAACTGAACATACAATACGTAACAGTAACAACTTAACCTTCATACATTTTCAGTGAACATCGAATATGTTTGCACAAAAGAACAAATTAAATTACATCATGATGGTTATCATTTACATTCGGTATGAATTTATATTGTTATCTATATATATATATAAAAGAAAGTGGTGTTAGTTACACTATTTATAACTTAAGAACGACTGAATCGATTTGACTGAAAATTGGTGGGCAGGTAGCTTAGAACCAGGAAAAGGACATAGGATAATTTTTACCCCGTTTTCTATTTTTTATTCCGCGCGGACGGAGTCGCGGGTAAAAGCTAGTACATTATAATATTCAAATAGGTCCAATGGAATTTTTCCCAGTACGCTGATGAACGATAGGCCTATCTGTCCAACGGGAAACACCCATTCGCTTAAAAAAAGAACAACTCTTAAATTCATCATCAGCTCACTATACGTCCCCACTCAGGGACTCGAAGCCTACCCCAAGTTAGGGGTGACTAGACCATAGTCAACCACACTGGCCCAGTGTGGGTTGACTTCACATATCATTGAATTACTTCTCAGATATGTGCAGCATCACGATGTTTTCCTTCACCGTTAGAACGTCGGATAGATGCACATATGTAAATCGAAAAACACATTGTTAAATGGCGGGATTCGAACCCAGGACCTGCAGATTACAAGGGAAGAGCTTAACTCCTGAGCCAATGACGCTCCTCCAACTCTTAACTACGTATGTTTAGACAATAAAAGCTCATGTTAACTTTGATCGTCACCTGTTATCACCTTACTGATATATGTATTACATAAATAACGCATTAAATATGCCGGAGCACTTAAATTTTAAAATACATTTTCTTTAATTTTACATCGGTTGTTAACCCTTACGGGACCGGTTACACTTTGGTACTATTCAGACTGCACTAGCGGGTGCGGTGGCGGGCGCGGGCGCTCGGGTCTTGGCGTCTGCGTATTCACAGTGGCGATCGAGCTAGGAGTGTCATTGCACATGTGATAGGTCGTTTTCAAACTTTGCTACGTATTTAGAAGACATGGATTAAGATTTGTTTTTATTAATGGAAAATTCATACTTGAAATGGAAATTTCAATATATGAAGTTTGGCACACACGATTTAAATAACGAAAGAGAAAATTTTGGAGAATTTTATGTATTATACGCTGATTTACTACTATTAAATGTTGCAGATGTTTGCTTTGCCAAATAGCAGTGCGATGTTGTACTGCAGATATAAATTCTTCAGTATTGATATCCATGACGATTGACGACGCTTCGGCGGGTGAATCAAAATGGTTTAGAACCACACGCGTAGTCGCCTAACAGACGCTATATCACTGTGAACGATACGGGCGGACTCAGCCATTAGAAACTCCCGCGCCACCCGCGCCCGCGCCCGCCTCATGAAGACGCGCAGCTCGCGGGAGCACTGTGAACGCAAATGGCGTCTGCATACATTTTGATTTACACGCGCCCGCGCTAGCACCCGCGCCCGCCGGCACTCTGAAAGAGTACTTTGGTCAAAGGAATTAAGACTGAGAGACTCATCACAGGATAAACTCGAGATATCGACGCTGGAAAGCGTAAACGCTGTAACCCCGAAAGTATGAACTTTACAGGAGAGCCAAAAAATGATAACTCGTGAGCTGATACGCCTACAAGCATGCGGTATTTAGCAATGTTGTGTAGTTTGTGCTAACCTATAATAAAATAATTATCGTTTGATAATGGTTGAAATTATTAACGTGTGAAAAACATATTCGCGATTTCAAGGGTTACAGCGTTTATGCTTTCCAAAGTCAATATTGTGGTGGAACATAGAAAAATAAGTAGACAAATTTTAGCTCATATTAATAACTTTACCTACACCTACAAATTGAACCAGTGGTTTACGACCACTAGACCGCAAACTTGTCTGTGGCGAATCGTTAGTCATTTTCGATGACATTTTTTTTGCTTCATCCGCCTAGGTGTTTCCCGGGGCTCGCGATTAAATCATACATATCGAGGTAGTTTCCTCATGAAATATGAAAAACACTGATATAAAGCAGCGTTGTACAGTAACGCGTTGATGACGTCACAATACGTAACAAGCGTCATAGTGGTATGTTTAGACAACGTCACTCATTATCTGTATGGCGGAAGCTTTTATACGATACTTTGAAAATTTAATTATATTTAAAGAAAAAAAAATGGGCGATGTTTTTTAAAATTTACAACAGTGAAAACACTGTGTAAAGAAAATAAAAAAAACCTGTCTTAAACACGTCGCCTTGATTCTTAATCACTTGTAATCTTTAATATATTCATCGTATTATGAAACAGGTTTTTAAAAAATCTGAGATAAATAACGAGTATGCGTAAAAATAGTTCAAAATAAATTATTTTGTTTAATATTTTTATTATATCTCGTATAGACTATATAATTTCTAAATGAATTTTTAAAATAGAAAAATTTATAATTTATCAATAATATTAAGAATGTTATAATTTGTTAAAATTTCATCCTAAGATTAAAAACATTAATTATTTTTATTAACATACCACAGTTAAATTGTCAAGGAAACAATCAAAGAAAATGCTGTTCAACTGCAACTGGACGGAACACTAGCGCACACAAAGGTCAGCGAATGACTAACTACCAAATAATCATATACCTCTACAACTACAATCAGGAAAGAAAATTATACTGTTATTATTCTTGTCACAGTTTTATTTAAACACTAACTAGTTGTCCACATACTTGTTGATATAATTTTAACACATTCAATGTTTCAATTATTTTAAGTACTAAAATGAACTAGGAAAAGTTGGTAGCAGTGAATGTGTTAACATGAGAAGTGACCTTGAGATAATCATTACAGATTACATTTGATAAAACCAGTATATTAGTTTAATGTAGTAAATGTGAATATAAAAATAACAAAAATAATAATAATTTATAATAAACTAGCTGCAGCTCGCGAATATATCTGCGCGGAATTAAAAAAAAAACTTAATAAGCTTATGTATTCTTCCAGATTATGTTCTACATCTGTGCCAAATTTCATCAAAATCTGTTGAGCCGTTCCGGAAATACCTTCTAACAAATATCCATTCATCTAAACATTGCATTTATAATATTAGTATAAACACAAGAATAAAGTTGAACCAGGATAAACAATAGTCCAAGGGACTACAATATTTCTCTAGCTTATAGAGGTTTTTCTTCAACCCAAGGTACTCGCTTCTGGAAGTTTTCCATCGTGGACCAGATAATTAGTCTCCCTCACAGAGGTACCTCATTTATCCAGTTTAACTGTAGAAATAATAACAACTTACTTTTACAGTTAGGAGTCTTGTCTTTTTGCCATCCATTTGAACAATGAGTTTGGCATTCATGTCCTTCTCCCTGCAATACAAAACTGTATTTAAAAATAAGTTCATTTAAAATTATCTCTTAACACTGGCCACTACATGTTTTAATCTTCAAAAGAGAAAATAGACCACATTTTTTTGATTTGAGAAAACTATAATATCATTACAAAAACAAATGTTTTCGTAGTAACAATCAATGGATTTTTTTTTAATAAAATTTATAAATACAGTAGTAAACATGTTATTTTCATATTAATCTTGATGAGTTTAAATCCAATTGAGATATGATTATCTGTGTTTCAACACATATTGTTTTTACAACACAATCTGTCTGCATACCATGTCTAAAATCTTATATGAAACTGCCATTTGTAATATAAATTGAGAAAGAAAAAAGATGTTTAAAGCATATGATAATCTTTACACCCAATGTATGTAAACGTAAAGACATTTGTTAGTAAACAAAAGGAAATAAACACATTGCATAAAAACATCATGCTCAAGCAAAATTCAACCTTATAGAGAATTTTAGTTCTTTGTAACTGGGTCATTATCTTTTTGCATTTTTTTTGGCAACTTTCATTTAAATGATCTGCCGAAGTACAGTTCGCGCTCCAAATGCACTCCAACCGTGAAAGTCATTGCCGTTCTTCATGACATCATACACCTTTTGCACTTTCAAAAATCTAATAAACGACTTTACAACCCTTGTAATACCGTAAATGTCTCATTTAACTACAATACATTATTGCTTTGGTCATTATGAGGTCTATTATTGTATTGTATTTGTACGAGTGTGCAATACATAAAAATGTATTGTCTGGTTTTATTACAAATACATTTTAAGTCTAAAATTATTGGATTAGACTAATATTATCTACTTACCTTTGATTGAATGGGCGAACCCTTACAGCTACCTTTACCGATGCCATTGTCACACATTATATTGTAAAAAAAATAGATATTTCTAAAATTTACATCTAATACAAATGCGACTCTACCAAACGAGTTGACATTTTATTTATCCAATTGACAGCAAACAAACGACAGCGACAGACGACAGACAGTCGTCGTTCGTCATCGAAACTTGATCGAAACTTCAAAATACTCATTCACTCATTTCAACTCAATCGAACGAACTGATCTTATATGGTATGGATAGGTTGTTGCTTGGGAATGACAGCTTTTACTTCGTTCCGAATTAAACGCGCCTATTGATGTAACTGACAGTTGATTGTATGTCTGTTATTAGTTCGTAAGCTCACCACCGCAATCAACCGCTACCGTCAGCGCCAAAAAGGCGAAAATGAAATAAGCACAAAATGCCACGGATAATTCAACTTTAGAAGTCAGTGAGTGAACGTAAACAACTTTGACAACAAAATGTTACTACTTGCAAGATGCTGATATAGTTAATAAACAACTAAAAACGGTTTTGTTTCTTGTTTTTTTCAGAAATGAAAAATTTAGATCTTTTCATTCGTGGAATTTAATGCATTGCCCTTCTATACCTATTTATATAATATATAAAAGATATAAAACCAAGAAATGACGAAAAAAGGGACAAATGAGGACAAATTTTGTTTCTATTGTTAAAGACACTGGTTGAAGATTTTTAACTACATCATTGAGTTTTTTATTTACTAGATATGTCATATGTCATTATATTTTAAATTAGTAATATTGATCTATATTTTCATTAATAAAACTAATTAAATGTAATCAACTATCTTAAATATAATATAAAAGCTAAATTAGTTATGTCAAGTGTCATTGTTTTTCTAACTTTTCTTATAATATTAATTTTGATTAAAATAAATCCTTAAATACGGACTTTAATATCTATAAGCTGTTAATCTGGGTTTAACTCAAAATATTTAAGTTTTACATCGAAGGCATACAAAATTAAATCGCATTCCTTATGAAGGATTGTGGCGGTAGTGTGCAAAATTTTTATTATTTTGCCGATCACGCGAGCAACCCTACTTCTACTTGACAAATTGATATTCTGTTCTGTTTGCTGATTTATCTTTATCTGTGTTGGTAGTAATCTTGAAAAGAAAGACAGGTTAGAATTTATTTAATAAAATTATTTAAAGTATAAATTAATATTGAATTGTAATAACGACATAATTAATATCAATTCCTTTTTTATGTGTTATCACTTAGAGATAATAAAACAATATAACATTCTACAAATTTGTTTTACGAACAATCCTTTTATTACATAATAACTTTATTTTTCATTTTCAGCAGGTTATCAGCAACCATGGCAGATGTTCCGCGCCGCCCTATGAAGTTCCCCTATACATTTTCAGCAAAGATTGCACAGTTCCCCCTTAAATTTTATCTGCAAAACCAATGGGTCTGGCGTTACTGGTTTATTGGAATTGGTGTTTCTCTGCCAGTCTTCTACAAGATCCACAAAATGGGTAAGATTTTACTTTTACTAACTATAACGATATAAAATATTGCAATTTTTTTATAAACTGAATGCAGTATGTTAATCATTGTCCAAGAAATATGCTACTACATTGTTCTGTGTAAAATAATTTCTTGTTGCTTATACATAATGGAGTATGTACTGTAAGACAACTAAGTGTAATTCCAGACAATAATTATAGATATTGAACTAATAGAGTTTATGCATATCTTATCTTATTAATATTATAAATGCAAATGTTTGGAAGGATGTTTGTTTGAAGATATCTTCTGAACGACTCAAGGGATTTCAATAAAATTTGGCATAGATGTAGATTGTAGTCTGGGAGGACACATTGGCTACTTATTATGTTTTTTTTTTATAATTCTGCGTGGATGGAGTCACGGGCGACATTTATATAACTAAATAATTATGTTTTACAGCTAACTCTCCTGAGAATGTTAGCAAGTGGGCCGAGATCAGGAGGAAGGAGGCTGCCGAACACCACCACTGAGCACTGTAGGGCCAAGCTGCTGTTTAAAACAATACCATTTATGTTTTAAGAATAAAATTAAATCATGTTCTAGTTCAATATTATTATTTTTTTTAGTTCATGACAAACCAGATTGCAGTTTTTTATTTACCTTAAAAAATTTGTTGAGGTCATTGATGCATATTTTTATTTTTAACTCCCCTTTTATAAATAAAAGTATGGGTAAATAGAAGAAAAAAAAAAGTACTTTGATGGTGCTTTATTGACTACTCATATAAATTATTACCAAACTTATAAATTACACAATAAATATTCGCTGGCAAACAATGACTGATTTACTTGATGTCAAAAAAACTTGGGAAGTTAACATTTAATAGAGGAATGCAATTTGATCGCAGCTCCGATTTACATCAAGGTCATTTAATTTTTTTTTTTTTAATACAAAATGGCATATTTCAACTAAAACTACCCGAACATAGCTTGAAGTAAAGAATACAATAAGTTAATTGATATATAATTAGATATTGAATTCGATTTAAATGAGGTTTTTAAAATATAGACCAACTAAGAATATAAAAAACCTGCCCAAAGTCACTTCAATGACCATTACATCACTCAGTAAGCAAATTTAGTTCCCTAATTATTCATTATGGCAAGGTTTTTATAATCCATTTTAGGCTATATAATAAAAACAAAAAAATTACAGTAACAAGTGAGATTTAAAACACATTGCTTCTGAATGGAACTGTTAATGTTGCTTTTAACCAGGTTTCTCTAAGAGTTTTATAAAAAAAATAATACCAAAATAAAATACATTCAGTTTCCATACAAAAAAAAAAAAAAAAGAAATTTACCTTAGTAACTGTCAATTAACATCCATTTAAATAAAAACAAAACAGATGCAGTTAATAAAAAAAAATCACTGATAATTCGAACTTGACATTATTTTTTTCACAACATTAACTATATCTAAACTTTACAACTAATAATAAAAAAATCGTGAGCAGTAGTAATACATACAATTAAATGAGGTCCAAAAATTAAATGCACAGATACAAGTATGATATCACACTTGATCATTAAACACTTCGACAATAAAATAATGTGGTGACATCAGAAAAAAATTGAAAGATCTTTTTTGCTATGCACAAAACAATAGGTACTTTTTAACCGACTTCAAAAAGAAGGAGGTTATTATATTAAACTAGCTTTTACCCACGACTCCGTCCGCGCGGAATAAAAAATAGAAAACGGGGTAAAAATTATCCTATGTCCGTTTCCTGGTTCTAAGCTACCTCCCCATCAATTTTCAGTCAAATCGATTCAGCCGTTCTTGAGTTATAAATAGTGTAACTAACACAACTTTCTTTTATATATATAGATGAATTCTTAGTATATTGTGCGGAGTAGAACAAGTATCAATTTGATTTAATTAACTTTTTAAATCTATATATATATATATATATATATACTCAAGAACGGCTGAATCGATTTGACTGAAAATTGGTGGGCAGGTAGCTTAGAACCAGGAAACGGACATAGGATAATTTTTACCCCGTTTTCTATTCTTTATTCCACGCAGACGGAGGCGCAGGTAAAAGCTAGTAAATAATATTTGATAGATTAATGTTTGAAAGATGATAATTTGCATGAAAACATTGCATATAGTATAAATATATATTTAATCCTATAAGTACATACTGCGAGTTCATCCACAATCTTGTACTTTAAAGAACTCAGTATGTACTTTGATTAAAGTTTTTTTATTATCTCTTGTCCATTTATTTTCTATAGTAAGCTTTCGCTTCTTAAATTGTATCATAATTAGAGTCAAATTGAAGTTATTGTAAATTGACTCCAGTACAGCAACAGGCACTTTCTGTGTCTAATTTGAACACACAATTAGAGTATTTAATTCCTAATCTAATTAACAAATAATATTTACACTTAAAATTTAATGGAATATTTAAAGTTTCTAATTTGTATTTTTCGCTTTGGTTATATCTTTTACATATATAGCGGAGTGGTTTTTACAACACAAAATTGCTGTTTTAATTATTTTTTTTAAAGATTTTTCTAACAAAAATTGTGTGCTGTTTTTTGTATATCTTTAATATATTGGCTGTCTAATTTGTGCATTTAAATTTTAACGAAAAACTGTTTTTTTTTACACTTTTTTTTATCTTATGACAAAAACATAATTTTTTTAACATCGCCAAATTTTAAAACTAATATTCAAAAACAAAAACAACTTAAAATTTATTCTAATTTTTTGCAATCAACATAAATTTCACAATTCAGTATTATTCAATGAAAAAAAAAAAAAAACATAAATCAAAAACTATGATTTTGGAAATTTTGAAAATGTTTACAAAAATTAAGCCAGTTAATGAAATTCCTTTGCATCATGCAAATATATCTTTAGCTCACAATTTACAATATTTTAATTTAACATAATTTATCAATTCTTTTCAAGTGAGAATATTTCTGAATTCATTATTTTATGCAAGTCCACAGCCATGTTTGTAATAGTTCAAATATTGTAAAAAAAATAATTTGAAGTTGGTATTTAAATTTTGTGACAATCTTAAGCACATTACAAAAAAAAAAACATAATTTTATAAAAAATCAATTACTTCTTTAAAACATCAAATTTATCATTTAAACACCAAATTGTACAATAAAATAATCTTGAAAGATAAAAATCACAACATATATAAATAGTGTCATAAATAAATACATGAATTATAATACTTATCAAGGGTTCTCATAGTGTTTGTTACATAAACGAAAAAAAAAAAAACATCCCTCTTCTATTGAAATAGAGACATATTTGTGTGAATTTATCCGCAGTAGAAAAAACGGAAGTGTTCCATTTCAAGAAATCCAAAACCAATAAACAAAAAGGCAACTTTATAAAGACAAAACTATAAGTCATACTAGCTGTCGCCCGCGACTCCGTCTGCGCGCAGTTAAATAAAAATGAAAAACAGATGTTGGCCTCGGACTCAGATTCTCAGACCTACTGAATATGCTCACAAAATTTCATGAGAATCAATCAAGCCGTTTCGGAGGAGTACGGGAACGAAAACTGTGACACGAGAATCTATATATATAAAAGAAAGTGGTGTTAGTTACACTATTTATAACTCAAGAACGGCTGAATCGATTTGTCTGAAAATTGATGGGCAGGTAGCTTAGAACCAGGAGACGGACATAGGATAATTTTTACCCCGTTTTCTATTTTTTAATTCCGCGCGGACGGTGTCGCGGGTAAAAGCTAGTTTTATATATTAAGATAATGAATACAAAACCTTGAAATCTGAATCTGTCACACTAATCACAAACACAATCACTAAAACTGTCTTCAATAAACAACATAGTCCGAAAGATGGGACCATGTATATCACTTGAGTTTCGCTCTCTTCATTTTTGGATCCTCATCGATATCATCTTGATACTTCCTCTTGATTGGTTCTTCTACTTCTTCATCAAGTACAGTTGGTGACAGAGGTGGCAGGTCCAGTTCTATGCAACGCTTTATTATATACTTCTCTAATCGGTAGCCAGCTCTGAAAAATAATGTAATCTTTGGGTAAATCAACTCAAAGGCAACTTGTTTGTGTATAAGTTTTATCACTACCTGCATTATGTTAAAAAAACACTATACTCTTGTGATATTAACGTACCATAGACCATAAATTACCTTAAGTAAGTCAATTGTAATTATTTTTAAGGAAATTAACATTTCTTAATGTTGATTGGTAATCTCAGAATATACCTATACATACTCTTTTGATAACTGCGACCAACATGGTTTTTTTTATGTAGTACGTTTAAATTATTTTAAATTAGGAATGTCAGTATTATTTTCTTAAGATTGAAGTATGTTAGTTACACTATTTATAACTCAAGAACGGCTGAATCGATTTGACTGAAAATTGGTGGGCAGGTAGCTTAGAACCAGGAAAGGAACATAGGATAATTTTTACCCCGTTTTCTATTTTTTATTGCGCGCAGACGGAGTCGCGGGTAAAAGATAGTGTTTTAATAAATTAATTCCGTCAAAATTCTCAAAGAAGTAAGATGTCTAGTAATCTAAAATAACTGTTTAATCTTTATATACATATTTAATAATGATCCTGTATCATCTGAATTAAATCCAATATGTTTAAGTTGGAATAAATATTTTCCAAATCAGTCCTTAAGTGTCTTTTTAGTTTGAGAGTGATCCCATTAGCAACATCAATAATTTCAAGACTAAACCATTAAAATGCACCAAAAAATTGAGGTCCTTTAATTAATGCCCATATTAGGTCATTCTACCATGATTTTGAATGAGCAAGGAGACCTAGTAGATAAATCTCAATATCAAAATACATCTTCTCATATTATTCTAGCTACATAACCCAGTTAGCAGTTATTAAGCTAAATCTAGGGGTGGTAACTATGTTATTGGAACGAAGTTCCTTATCGCGCGTTGTGAAAGGGGGCTAGACGGAAAAAAATCTTACGAAAAGTTGTCACGACACTTTTTGCTATATCACCATGGCAACGACGTGACAATTTATAACGAAAATTCATAGAAATAAAATGTACTTCTTGTGAAGACTTAAGTTTTTTATTCATAGAATAAACATTGGTTCCTTCATTAATTAATTGAAAGGAACTTCGTTCCATCCGGGTGTCCCTTGACACCTCTCAAGTTTTTATATTTTAAATGATCTAGGAGGGGATAGCTGCTTCTTAATCCTATGGCGACACACCGATGTGTGGATACATACTTGGCGACAGGATGCGTATCCTTATTATAGGTGAAGCAGTTGTGGAAGACGAGGGCGACGTCTGCCAGCAGGTCAGCGTCTGCTGAGTACTGTCCATCGCACAGCTTCTCTCGCACTAAGGTTAAGTCCATCGGCTCACTGATTACATCCAGATAATCTGGCACCTGGTTATATAACAATCACTGGGTTATATTTATTACTTTCTAGTATATATTGCACAGCCAAAAGCATCTACTAAAAATGTTATATTTGTGTAAAAAAAAACTTAAATCTAATAATAATTGAAGTGAATAGGAAACTAAGCTACAGTTTTTGGAATTTTAAACTTTGTTTTAATATACAGTCAAACTTTGATAATCGAGAAACATCTATAAGTCATTGTCTGGTCTCGATGGACGACTTCCATAAGCCAGAATCTTGTGATGGAGTTAGAAACAAACCTTTATGTGCAAGAAAAATATCGCCTTCTATTGGATTCTCGCTTATCGAGGTTCGACTGTATTTAAACACAAATGCTACTAGAAACAAGTAAGCTGTCTGAAAAAAATAGCAGTATTTTCCATAATAGTAAAAAAAATATAAAGGAATCGAGATTTACTAAAAAAAATTTATAAATTTCGACTTAGATTTAATAACTTTGTATGTAACTTACATCATCAGTAGAAACAGGTTCTATGAAGGGCCATGCGTCCTTGTGTTTGATGGCATCTTGTAGTAACATCTCCAGCTTGTCCGTGTGCAAGCTGACTGAGGGCTCCCGGCGGCTGGACCGCTTCCTCACAACTGTCTCATCTGTAATACATTGTTACCAATGGTATAAACATTCTTATAAAGTACTAAGTAAAAAAAAAACTTGTGAGCCATCATGGGACGCCTGGCAGATGTGAAACATCGTGTGTGTACAAGTAATATGCATAAAATATTAAATGAATGAATGAATGAATGAATGAATTAATGAATGAAGGAATGATTGAATGAATGAATGAACGAACGAACGGACGGACGAACGAAGGAACGAGTGAATGAATGTATGAATGAATAATAATAATAATAAATATTATTAAACTAAACACATAAAATATATACATGTACATCTCAGTATAGCGTGGCGACCCGTCGCCACGGCAAGCGTCGCCACGCCAACGATTCGGTTTACAAGTGATCCTATAGATGTTTCACATCAAAAATCAAAATTGTATTTATCAAGTACTAACCATGATGACCATTTGTAAGAGATTTAGGTTTCCTGCCCGGTGTACCATTCATCATATTTTTAGGCCTGTAAAAGTTAATAAACATACAGATCATTTTTATAGCCTATCATCATCATCATCATCAGCTCACTATACATCCCCACTGGAGGCTCAGAGCCTGCCCTAAGTTAGATGTGACTATGTCATAGTCAACCACAGCCAAGTGCGGGTTGACTTCACACATATCATTGAATTTCTTCTCAGATATTTGCAGCATCACGATGTTTTCCTTCACCGTAAGAACCTCAGATAAATGTACATATGTAAATCGAAACTAGAAAAACACATTGGTACATTTCGGGATTCGAACCCATGACCTGCAGATTACAAGTCAAGTGCTTAATCCCTGAGCCACAGATGCTCCATTTATAGTCTATACTAATATGAAAAAAGGAAGTTTGATTTAGCATTGAATATGCTCTGAAATTATCAATTAAAAAAAATTTTTCACTGTCCCCGGCTGACTAAGTTAAGGTAAACTAAGTTATATAACTTCTAGTATATATTTAAATATTTAACTCACTTGCGCCCTCTCTTAGCACCATTTGGTACTGGTGATTCATCTTTACTGCTCCGGGACTTACGTTTTTTCAATTTGACCAACGCTGTGTTATATTCACTATCTTCAGAATCTATAACAAGAATATAATAGTAAAATATGTTTGTATGTATGTTTTATTAAAAAAAGTAGCTGATTAGCAAAAAATGGAAATGAAAAAAAAATTTGCAATGATAGTAAATGCAAGGCCAACCAAGAATAACAATTTATAGAGGTGCTGTGACAAAATTTTTCCATACATACAATGGAGGTTTCCATCGTCTTGTAAAAACACTTTGTCACAACTTTAATTAATACAGATTAAATGCAAAATTAAATAACAATTAAGATTATTTAATTGTTCCACAAAGTACTTGTAATTCACGTAACGTACTTTAGGAACAAGCCAATGTTTTGAAATTTATGTTATAGTCCGGTCGCGGAGCAGGAAGAATTTCGTACAATGACCTCTTTACCTACTGACAGAGGTTACAAACATTTTTGTATTTAGTGCGGTTTACATGAATTATTTGAAGGAGAAAGAAAAATTATCAACTTATAAAATATAGTTATTACTATATAAATCATTTATTTAGATTTAATAATACAAGTAATAAAAATCTAGACAAGTATCTAATAATAAAAAATCAAAAATCAGAATCCGATTCCTCTGTTTCGGAGTAACTGTTACTTTGCTCTATTGTTCAATTTCGAGAAGTGAAGAATTCATTTGCATAATATTTTAAAACCAAAAAGTAACTATCGGAAAGCCGGCAATAAAATAGATGATGTTGCCTGCACTTTCGTCTTTCAAATATTCGTTTCGATTGTTCATTTCGAACTATCCAATAATTAACCTTTTTGGTAATCCTTCTAACGGAGCCCATAAAATTTTTATTATGCAAACAAACAAACTAAAAGTTTACAATCCCTGAGGACGGCGGCCTTTGTTTCTGTGCGAGCGAGACTAATTGTATTTACGCGGGAGTAACAGAGACAGGTAATGCGAGTTCAATGTACGAAATTCTTCGTGCTCCGCGACCGGACTATAGCTTATAATTTATTATTAAATAATAACTAGCAAAAAAAATAATTGTGCAACACAAAAATTTCAAAGTGAAAAAAAAAACGAAAAATAAATAATGAAAACCACAGCAACCAAAACGGAAGAAGAAATGGACCCAAAAGCAAATAGACTTCAGACATTCCATATGATGAAGGTGACTAAACCAAAAGGGGGTAAGTAGGCGTGAAGCATTTAGAGAAAGACTTTCTTAGTGAGAAGGGTTATTACGACTGAAAATAAAAAATATAGGTAGGGATGTATTATACAATTCAAACTTTATGGCGGCTCGAGTTTCGAAACAAGTATCTTTGCAGGTGGGGCCAATGTGACAGAAAAGCGTAACCACTTGTATGTCCCCTTATTACATCCTGCTGCACCCTAACATTGTGTTGTACACAGTAAACAACATAACGCCTATAACCAAAAGGGGTGAGCAGAGACTACGGATTTCTATTTGGAGCGTTCCGAGTACACATCACTAATTCCATATTTCTGCATCAAAGCATACGACAAGGTATGTTTCGGATACTTTTAATTTGCTTTTTAAGTATTTCTTGTGAAATTGTGAGCCGCTATAAAGTTTGAATAGTAATATAACTATTAGTAGGGGTTGTAAAGGTAGGGGTTAGGGTTTAGGGGGGTAGTGTCATGTGACAAACCCGATGTATCCAACGGCGCGTCGAGCACCCGCGCGTATTCATGGATGTTGTTGATGGCTGTCGCCGCGCACCGACGGACAGTGTGCTCTTTACATATAATAAGTCATTACTAAAGTTAACCCTAAGTGTAGATTTACAATCGTTTAATAATTACTCAGTATCCAACAAACGACTCCTTGTATTTACTTATATCTAACTTAAGCTAACATTACGATTAAGCTATTAATATTGATCACAAAAAAAGTCACCTGAAACGCATTAACTTAAAAATTCCATTCCACAAAACCCCGTCTTAAATACAAATAACATTTAGACAACTTGGCACATAAAACATAAAGATAGTGGGTAGTTGTAAATACCTCTGCGTGATCCATTACTGGTGCATGTATTGCATAGTGCTCGTCTCTGTGAGACGCACTCTGCATGGCATCGTGCTCCGCAAGCTCGGCATGATGCAGCCAGACGGCCACCACTGCCGCATGCGCCACACACAGACCCCCACTCCAGACTAGCCCCGCCCACATCACCGTCAGCCACGCCCACGTCGCCTTCAGCCACGCCCACACTGACACACAAACATATTAATATGCCTTTAATTATTTCTTTCCTATACAAAATCTGGAAAATCTTACTTCCTACTGAATGTTTAGATAGATGGATGGATGTATGGATGGATGTTTGAAGGTATCTCTAGAACTGCTTAACTGATCTCGATGAAATTTGGCACAAATGTTGAACATTGTTTGAAAGAACACATTGGCTACTAAATTAAGTTTTTTTTTAATCCACGCGGATGTAGTGACGGGCGACAGTTTATAAATGCGAATGTTTGGATGGATGGATGTTTGTTAGAAGGTAACATTGTCATCCTAATGTCACTTATCAATAAAACCAATGTTCACCTGTTGTCAAGGTCATCTTCAAGGTCATCATCACTGAACAGCTTCCTCTTTCTCCTCGGCGTCTTCTCTCTAGGTCGGCACTGGTCACAGAACCAGTCACCGTCTGGTACTTTCTACAAACAAACATAAAAAAACAAGCCTATAAGTTTCTAAAGTTAACAATACACAGACATTCTTAGATAAAACTAGCATTCTGCATTAATCCTAAATTATTCCCTAAAAAATAAGCCTAACTAATTAATAATAGCAAATATAAATATATAGAGAAATACAAGCAAATAACTATAAAAAATACATATTTAAAATATATTTCTCACACATTTCACTAATTATAACTCACCCTTGCGACTAACATAGACTGGACGCATGAAATTGACAAAACAAACATTACAGACAAAAGTATAAACGTTTTCAAATATCTCGGAGGCTCGACACTTTGTACGACTTGAGCAGAGCCACCAATATTAAAAAAAAAACGTATAAAGGCTAAAAAAATATAACAAACCGATAGTTTAGGCTTGAGACAGTATAAATGGTGTCCCTTATTGCATCCGTCACAGAGCAGCATATTATCAGGGTCAGTCTTCCTTCGGCAGATCCTGCAGCTGGCATTCAGTATGCTGGCGGACCAGGTGATACTGGAATCCAAGGTCAGGAGATGGAGGACCACCTGGGCGAAGCTTCTGCACTCCATGAGTGACACCTCCCATCTTTCCAGCGCTTCTAAGTCGAGTGATTTGTTCTTTGCTTCACGGTCTTTACGTTCTTTGTCGTCTAAACCTGCGAGTAACGGGATTTTTATATAAAGGAAGCAATTACTTTATTATTCCTTAACTAATATAGGAGCGGCTAAAACACTCACGTACATTTGTCCGGTGTCGGCACCGACTAGTTTCGAGCCCATCGGGGGCCCTTCATTAGTGTAAGTGGGATTGGTACGCGGCCCGTCGCTCACTGATGAAGGGCCCTCGATGGACTCAAAACTAGTCGGTGCCGACACCGGACAAATGTACGTGAGTGTTTTAGCCGTTTCCTATATTAGTTAATAATAATGTCTAACGAAAGTTTGAATAATTTATTAAATACAGTATGAATATACATATTATATTACATACATTATAAAATCATCTAAAAGTTTTTTTTCTGAAATAGAGTTAGGATGAAGCTTTTCAACATTTTTGACAGCTGACTTTGAGCTACGCAGTGCCCTCTTTTCATTACACGTAAAATTGTGTTCTGCGCCACATACGATGTTCAGAGCCGCCAATATGTTTGAAAAATACAATACCTAGAGGTCTTTTCAGATACTTGTGGTGTATAGCCTGGGACACCTGCAGCAGTGCACAGGCCAGACCCCGCACCACCTCAGCGCTTGGCTCCCGTGTCTCCTCATACCCATTCTTGATGCCGTTCATCTTTGGTGCATCCAGATAATGTCCAGGGTCACGGTATTTATTTATTGGTATAGCTTCCAATTCTTCTTTGTCTACATCTGTAGTCAACATAGATAACAAAATTAATTTTTTAGATTTTTTTTTTAAACGGAACAAAAAATGACGAAATTTTTTATAAAACTTTTTACATGACTGATATTTAAAAACAACTTATTTGTAATTAGCTTTTGCAGGCGACTCTATCTACGATAAATAAAATAAAATGTAGATTATGTGTTCTTCCAGGCTATGTTCTACACATTTATAGTAGAAATTTCATCCATTAAGCCGTTCTGGAGATACCTTCAAACAAACATCCATCCATCCAAACTTTCAGATTTATAATATTAGTAAGATAAACTCACCGTTAGGTAATTTGAGCACACCGTTAGGCTGATGATAGTCATCCCTGTACTTCTGTCCAGGTCCCCAGCTGAGGTACTCCGCCTGCTTGTCGTAGCCCTTCAGCATCAGAGTGCCGCGCCACGCCTCACGGTCCTAACAACAATTATATTCACATATATTTTCCATAAATCTTATATATATAAAAGAAAGTCGTGTTAGTTACACTATTTATAACTCAAGAGCGGCTGAATCGATTTGACTGAAAATTGGTGGGCAGGTAGCTTAGAACCAGGAAATGGACATAGGATAGTTTTTACCTCGTTTTCTATTTTTTATTCCGCGCAGACGGAGTCGCGGGTAAAAGCTAGTATTAAATATATTGTCATTTCATAAATCAATAATAATTATTATACAACTCTTTTGGTGAGGAAGTTACAAAAAAACTAGAAGTTTTTTTATAATATAAAAAATATATTCATTATATAAACTAACTAGCTGTTGCTCGTTATTCCGACCATGCGGAGTTAAAAAAAAAAACTTAATACAGTGCAACCTCGATATAACAAATCGGAGGGGAACAAGAAAATATTCGTAATATCAAGTAATTCGTTGAACTGAGGTTTGTTATGTTGAGGTTAGATTGGTCTTAAATTCGTTATAAAGAGGTAAAAGACACACATTCCTCTACGTCTTTGAACTCGCATGATTTTAATCTTTTACTGTTTACATTCAAACCACTTTCTTCTGAAAACTTATCTTTAAATTTTAAAATTGTAGCCAATGTACTTGCGGGAATCCCGAACTTATTAGCTATGTTTAATTTTTTCGTCATGGGATTTTGGTCAACATAATTAATGAACAAAATACATAATTAATCAACATAAAAACAAAAGCGTGTCGAAACATGTGGAGACATGACATTATAAGATTAAGCGTTATATTATTGGTGGAAACTTTATATTAAAGTTTTGGATTGGCAAAATTCGTTAATTAGAGGTATGAATACTTTTGATGTGAAACATCTATAGGATCACTTGTAAACCGAATCTCGTTGGCGTGGCGACGCTTGCCGTGGCGACGGGTCGCCAAGCTATACTGAGGTATACATATATACCGAATCCGGCCTGAATCCACCATAACATGATTGCTTTCCGTCCTGTCTCCGGGAACTTTCCACAGGATGAAGGAACCATAAAGGTTCAGCATGTAATCCCGATAATTGAACTGATCAGAACCTCGAAAATTTTAAATCGTTGCTTTGCATATATATTAAGCTACTAGAAAAACTTCAATATCGTGTTTTAGAACTTAAATCAAATTGATGTGAAACATCTATAGGCTCACTAGTAAACCGAATTGTTGGCGTGTTGGCGCTTGCCGTGGCCACGCTATCCTGAGGTATACATATATAAATATATATATATTATTTTAATAATATTACCTTTTATGCATATTACTTGTACACACACGATGTTTCACATCTGCCAGGTGTCCCATGACGGATCACATTTTTTTTTTCTTGATAGTTGAAAATTCGTTATAAAGAGGTTGTACGCAAAGAATGTTCGCAATGTAAAGGTATATTTTATATTGACTCTTATGGACAATTCTAGGGGATTACGAAAAATTTGTTAAATCGAGGAAATCGTTATATTGAGGTACGTTATATTAAGGTTGCACTGTAAGTAGCCTATGTGTTCTTCCAGACTATGTTCTACATCTATGTCAAATATCATCAAGATTCGTTGAACCGTCCCGGAGATACCTTCTAACAAAAATCCATCCATCTAAACATTCACATTTACAATATTAGTAAGCTTAAACACCTAGATGTGTTAATTGAGAGCTAAGGCTAAGCTAATTAGAAGCATTTCCGCGTTTCGTCTGATGAGTGTGGTGCCGGAGGCCTAATTTTAGTCCTCTTCCCCTTCACAATCGTTTCTTATTAGGAAAGGATGAGAAGGGGAAGTGGATTTGGCGGAAGAGGGGAGGCATAGGAAGGAGAAATGTCCTCTTTCTGTGCATCCCCTTCTCCATTGATTAATGGTAGGCAATGCATCTGCATTTGTGGATCGGTGGTCGCCTCGCTATTTCGGCGAATTCAGGTGACCGTTTTTTCGTTTGCCACCTTTTCATATATAAAAAAGGGAGTTTTTTTTAGAAATTTGTCAACTGTGAGTTCAGCATTAAGTAAACCTTACCTTAACTTTAAGTGCTCCCAAACATCCATGGAATATCTTCTCCTCCAGTTCCAGTATATGGTCTCTCAGAGATAGTTCTAATGCCTCACTGAGTGACGTATCTGCGGGTACACTCAGCGATGGCTGCCAGCGCCGTCGTGTCATGTGCTGTGAAGTCTGCGCAGGAGGCTGCAAAATGTCATAAAACATTGTATATTTCAGTATTTATTTTTATTTAATGCCACAAATATTTCAAATTATTCGAGTTTTAATTTATTCAAAAATTAAAAAAAAATTATACATACATTTATCATACAGAATTTAATCTATTAGACACTAGCTTTTGCCCGCGACTCCATCCGCGCGGAATAAAAAAAAAAGAAAAGAAAACGGGGTAAAAATTATCCTATGTCCTATTCCTGGTTCTAAGCTACCTGCCCACCAATTTTCAGTCAAATCGATTCAGCCGTTCTTGAGTTATAAATAGTGTAACTAACACCACTTTCTTTTGTATATATAGATTTCAAAGTTAAGATTTTTTTTTTTAGCTTGACTGTAAGTCCTATGTCTACAGTCTAAGGAGATATTCCAGTTTTTTAGGCGCCTAAAAACATGGCGATAACAATGTCAGCAATTTTGTTTTTTTTTTTCTAATTTCTAGTACAACTTACAGGTGCAACAGTAGGGTTGAGTAGATGCAGCGGACAACTGGCGACGTGCGTAAGTAAATGAGCACCATCCTGCTCAAGACTGTGGCGGAGCTCGTTCTCGCGCAGACCGCGCCTGTTGAGCGAAGCCAATAGTGCAACAATTTGCTCCTCCGTATGGTACACAGACCAATGCGGCCGATCCACCTGAAACACCATTTACATCTACAGTTTATAAACTGTCTAGTTTCAAAACTATTGAAATTTCTGAGTTTATAATTCATTTTACATCTAGTCTTAATATATATAAATCTCGTGTCACAATGTTTGTCCCAATGGACTCCTAAACCACTTAACCGATTATAATAAAATTCGCACACCATGTGCAGTTCGATCCAACTTGAGAGATGGGATAGTTTAAATCTCAAATTATAGTCGCAATTTTAATTTATTGCTAATTATTTGTCTGTTATTATTTGACAGTCACAATTATCTGTTAACTCCAAATGATTCTAACAGATGTCGATACCATTCGACTGGGTTGAGTAAGTAATCAATAGATGGCGCTGCTATGGTAAATCTACGAATGTGTCATATAAGCTTATTAACTGCGCGCGGACGGAGTCGCGGGCGACAGCTAGTAAGTTTATATCGACTAAGTTTACAGTTGTTTTGTAAACATATCAATTTCTTTCCCTATAATAAGAAGAGGACAAACGAGCATCGGAATGCCTAAAGTTTCAGTTTCAGAAGAGGAAGATGCATTGCCGGCCTTTAATGAAGGTATACACTCTTTTCTTAAAGGTTCCTAAATCGTAACAGTTTGGAAATACCGCCGAGGACAGAGTATACCAGAGAAAACCTCGTCTTTGTGGAATGCCACCCATCGAGATGGCATCGATGAAATTTAGCTCTCTGTCGACTCATACGATGCAAAACCCAGACAGATATGGTTCTCTTTAAATGGTTTTCTATCTCTTGTTTCTTTAATATTGACCTTTCCATGTACAAAGCATGTGTTGACATCAGCTGTGCACAGCATCAGTTCTCTGGCGCGTTGCAGTGCGTGTGCGCTGGTCGGAGCCCCGCCCTCCGCCCCGACCACTTTCACGCCCACACCGTTCACGTACGGCTTCTTTGGTGATCCGCGAAGATTCGCCGCTGATTCGTTCTCTTTATCACTACCAGCTAGAAATATAATTATCATAAAAACTTGTGACAATTGTTAATGTTTCATAATCATCAGCTCACTATACGTCCTCACTGGAGGCTCAGAGCCTACCTTAAGTTAGGGGTGACTAGGTCATAGTCAACCACAGCCAAGTGCGGGTTGACTTCACACATATCATTGAATTTCTTCACAGATATGTGCAGCATCACGATGTTTCCTTCACCGTAAGAATTCAGACAAATGTACATATGTAAATCGAAACTCGAAAAATACATTGGTAAATGGCGGGATTCGAACCCGGGATCTGCAGATTACAAGTCTAGTGTTTAACCCCTGAACCACCGATGTTCCATAACCATTATATCGTAAATAGATGTTTCAAAATTGTAGATGAAATATGTAAAATGTAGCCAATTAAGCATAAATTTAAAAAAACTATTTTTTTTATTTGGATTGCGGGTCATAGTACTTGTTATTTGTATGGAGAACAGACCTCGTTCCTCCCTCATGAGATGTGGACTGGTCAGCTTGTGTCTGCAAAGACCTCGCTCCTCATCACCCGCCTCCACGAACAGTCCGCCCACACGCCTCATCACCCAGTAGCGGCGATACGCACGGTCCATACCTACAAATTATTTATTTACATATTTATACAAAATATACAAATTTAAATATTATTGAATTAAGACATAACAATTTACATTACAAGAAGGCAATAATTTGGTTAACCAAATAACCTTACTAATATTATAAATGTGAATGTTTAGATGGATGGATGTTTGTTTGAAGGTATCTCCGGAACGGTTCAACGGATCTTGATAAAATTTGGTACAGATGTAGAACATAGCCTGGAAGAACACATAGGCTACGCATTATGTTTTTTTTATATTCCGAACGGACGAATTCGCGGGCGATAGCTAATTCAGTTATTATATTAAATATTTTTACAACCAACTGTTAAATTATTTAAAAAAATATTATTTAAAATGGTAAAGACATTTAAAAACACTCACCAACGTACGAAGTATACTTGAAAAGAGACAACTGTAACTCTTTGAGTTTTTTCTCGTATTCGTGTTTTTTAACGTCACTCTTTTTATTTAACTTGTCTATAGATATCTTGAGTTGTTCGTCTATCTCTTTGGCCTGATCACCTGATAACTTCTGTTCCGTTTTTGTAGCTTGAGCTTCCTTCTTCAATTCCTGACGTGTTGCTACCAATTGTACTTCGCGTTTACGTTCATTGATCTAGAAATACATTTAAAATAAAACTTTAACAGTAGTAGAATCCGCAAAAACAATATTTGTTGGGTGCACGAATGAGCCTCGCTCAATGAAATACCACAACCACACAGAAGACAGGCCTCAAGTAGAAGTAATTCCAACTACAGTCTGATGAGTGTGGTGCCGGAGGCCTAATTTTAGTCGGGTCGGATTTGGTGGAAGAGGGGACGCATAGGAAGGAGAAATATCCTCTGTGCGTCCCCTTCTCCGTTGATTAAAGGTAGGCAATGCATCTGCATTTGCGAATGTCTATGGGCAACGGTCGCCTCGCTGTTTTGGCGAAACAAGGTGGCCGTTTGTTCATTTGTCGCCTTTTGGTAAAAAAATTGCATAAACAATGATTACAGACTTAAGTGATTAACATTATAACAAAACTAAAAAAGTATGTATTTTTACTTATCCGCGATATTCTTAAATACAATTGGTTCAAAATTAAACAATCTAAAAGTCGCTGTAAACATAAATTTTCGTACTCCGTTTCATACAAAGCGATAAAAATAATTTTCGGATTAATTTCAAGGATAATATATTGGGGTTTTATTGTAAATTAGTAAGATTTTTTACCTGCAGCATCCTTAGGGATTGTTTAATCGTCTTGTACTCCTCGAGGCGCTCTTCAGTGACGTCACGCACGGTCGCATAACTCAGCACTTGGTTCATCAGACACTGCAGGATCAGGAACTTGTCCTCTGCAAGTGTAAAATGTAATAAAAAATCATTGTTTAATCATAATTCCTACAAACTTATACTAAATTCATTCAATTAACTTGTAAATTCTATGTTTGAAATAATCCGACTCAAAGGACCAAAAAGTTAACATTGACTGCAATTCTAAAACTTGTTTTAGTTAATTTATTTCTTAGTTTAGATATCTCATATTAAATATACACTAAGGGACTCGTTAAATTACCAATTAACATCTCTGAGTCCGACAAAAAGTTTTAGATAAAATAATACCTAGTGGCAAGTCAGCAACGTGTACAGAGGCCAATCGGCGCACCACCGCCGGCTTTGTGATGCGCAGGCGCAGCGCCGCGTCATCAGCACCAGTGTATCCGCCGCGCTGTACCGACCTGAGTGCCGCATTACGTCCACCACTCAGCCCACCAGATGCAAGCATGTACAATCTGATAAGGTAACAAAAATAAATCTAATATATAAAATTCTCATGTCACAGTTTTCGTTCCCGTACTCCTCCGAAACGGCTTGACCGATTCTCATGAAATTTTGTGAGCATATTCAGTAGGTCTGAGAATCGGACAACATCTATTTTTCATTTTTTTTTTAACTGCGCGCGGACGAAGTCGCGGGCGACAGCTAGTCATATATTTTTTTTCTTATTAAACCAAAAGGTAGTATTTTATACTAATACTTATTTCATCAAGATCCATTGAGAAGTTCCGGAGATACGTTCAAACAAACATCCATCCATCTAAATAGATTAAGAAGCAATGTACGATGAATCAACGTACACCGCCAGCTATGAGAACTTCATAAAACTAAACAGTAAATAAACACTTGCTTAAGAAACAATTCAGATGATAACTATCCTATCCAGTAAGTTAGACCAAAATACAGGTACATGCAAAATTTGATTGAAATCGGTTCAATAATTTTGGAGTTTATTGGCAACATACATCGTGACAAAAGATTTTTATATATATAATAATAATAAAGAAAAGATTATAAACAAGAAAGATTTGATTATTTCTTTGTTTGTGTTGAATAAGATCCGAAACTACTGGACCGATTTGAAAAATTCTTGAATGCTGGAAAGCTATACTATCCCTGAGTGACATAGGCTATATTTTTCCCCAAGATTTATTTTAATTCGAAGAACGAAACCTGATCCTAATATAAAACTAAGGTAACGTAAACGTATATATGTTGTATGTTACCTGAGTACTTCAGTGACGGTGGTAGGGTCTAGGGGTAGTTTGCTGAGTGGCGTGCCGAGGTACGTCTGAGACCATTTGCTGGCCTTTGTAGCCAACTCTATCGCCTTCGATACTCCTATATCTGTTTCTAATTCCGAATCACCTGTAATTTATACATTTATATAATTACTATACTTATATTACTAATATTATAAATGCAAAGGTTTAGATGGATGGATATTTATTACAAGGTATCTCCGGAACAGCTCAATGGATCTTGATGAAATTTGGCACAGATGTAGAACATAGTCTTGAAGATCACATAAGCTACTTATTAAGTTTTCTTTCTTAATTCCGCACGGACAGAGTCGCAGGCGACAGCTAGTATACTATATAATGTACTATTAACATATTCAATGGAGGATTTCTATGTACTAAAGTGAAGTCGAAGGTTGAATCAGTAGCACTGAATGTGTTAAGATTTTATGTACATTATTGATTTTTTATTTATTTGCTGGCAAAAATATCACTTATACATTTTTTTAAAATAATTCTTTACCTGTAGACTCTTGCATGCTTCCGTTCTCATTGTATTCTTCCGCTTCATCTTCTTGCAAGGTGAATATTGTAGTCAGAAACATTTGCACGAGATCACTGAACGCTCCTGCATGCTCTTTCATTGTCAAAGATTTCCTGAACAACTCCAAATCAAAGTCTTGATGAAATACATCTTTCACTTTAAGAATGTCACTGTACATATGAACAAATTCTAGAATAGATAAGAAGTCTCCGAAATGTTTGTGCGGTATGCCTTCAACTTCTACGGGTGTAGCTTGTGGTATAACCTGGAAAATTATGTTCACAAGTAAAGATTAAAAAAAAATATTATTAGAGTTCCAATTGGATTTCATATTTTAATCTTACTAATATTATAAATGCAAATGTTTGGATGGATGGTTTTTTGAAGGTATCTCCGGAACGGCTCAACATATTTTGATGTAATTTGGCAAAAATTTAGAACATAGCCTGGAAGAACACATAGGCTACATATTAAGTTTTTTGTTTAATTCCGCACAGACGGAGTCGAGGGCAAAAGCTTGTTTAAATATAAATCATAGTATAACTGTTAAAATCAGTTAAATTAGAAACCATAGGAGGTAATATATAATGGTTATTTATCACATTGTCTTATTACTTATTGGTTTTCATTTAACACATTCACTGCCGCTGTTTCTGTTGGTATGAAATGTTTCTTTTTTTCTTTTAAACTAACTTTAAACTTAAAAAAACGTACTACGAACAAAATACCTTATGATCCTCCAACTCTTGGTCATCTTTGATTCTCTTCCATTCTTTGAGATGTGCTATCTTTTTTGCTTTCTCCTCTTCCTTGCGCTGTCTTAACTGATCTTCCGCTCTCCGCATTTTCTCTGCTAATTCTTGAGCATTCTTTCTGGCCTCAGGATCCATTGGTTGTTTTGGTTTTGGTGATGCTGTTTGTTTTAATATTATGAAATTATTTTTATAAAAAAAGAATAAAATTTTAGCTATTTTGTAATAAATCTATATATATATAAAAGAAAGTCGTGTTAGTTACACTATTTATAACTCAAGATCGGTCAAACTGACTGAAAATTCATGGGGAGGTAGCTTAGAACTAGGAGACTTTTTTTTATTCCGCGCGGACGGAGTCGCGGGTAAAAGCTGGTAAAGGATAAGAATGGTTGCATCATATTTTGTTGAGGAAAAATAAATTTGACTGGAAAAATTACACTTTATCAGAAATGTAACATACGGGTTTGAAATTTAATATTGATCAACAAACTTATATGACTCAAGCCGCATTCACATTTGCCTGACGTGTCGTGTCGTGATGCTTTCTGTCGTGATGGCTACTGTTCACATCTATGTGACGCGTTATGACGCATTTTTAATCAGTTCCGTTATAGCTCTCGGAGAGTTTACACATTCGAAATGTTTTTTCATGAATCATCCGATTCGGATTCAGATTATGAAGAAGATATGCAGTTATTGGCACTGGCAACACTTCTAATAAAACAAAAAAAGAGAAGAAGATATTGGATACATCCAATAAATACAAAAAGATAGTTTAGTTTTAATAGATTGATCCTTATATTGTTTACATTTTGTATCATAAATCGCTTTATATTGTCGTACGTACTCGATCTGCTCGTCGTCCATACCTTCTGACGCGTCACAACACGACACGTGCGCGTGCACACTAGTCCGACCCGCTGTGTCGTGTCGCTGCGCCGTCCCCCGCACCTCACCCAACTGACGCGGACCGGGATCGCTACTGACGCGACACGACACAAGCCATCACGACACACTGCGTCAGAGAAGTGTGCACGCAACCATATTAATTGTATGAGACCGATACCTTTCTGACGCATCACGACACAACACGTCAGGCAAATGTGAACGCGGCTTTATTGTGGGTTTGTGAGACGAAATCCTTATTTAAAACATATTTAATTTATGTTTTGTCATTAGACAGGGATGACAATATTTTACAGAGATTTTAGTTTCAGAAAGCAACAGTTAGCAGGCATAAATTAAACTAAAGTACAATAGCATATAGCACCCATTTAAATGACAAAAAAGCATCACAAAAGGAATAATAAAATGGAATTATACAGAATCTAGGATTTTACCTTCAGATTTATCAGTCTTCTTAACAAACTTATCCATTGATTCCTGTCTACCTTTCTTGTCAGGACTAACTTTTTTCAATGATTTGTTGAGTTTAGTTGCCGACCCCAGCTTTGCTTTCGGTGGTGACATACTTGTCTTTAGAAGTTTCTTTGACGATGCAAATTCTGGTGGGCTTCCAGTAAATATTTGATTGAAATTTACTTTGTTTATGTTATATTTATCCATTGCTGATTGCTGTAAGACATTTTGATAAGTGAGTCATATTTTTATTGGTATTTTTCACATGCAATTATATCATAGCCTTGAAGTAAAGGTAAAGAATTTAATATTTTAGAAGTTTCTACCAAATTTCAACAATGTTGCCATTACTAATAAGACAATTTAGTAAGAATAAGAAATCTCTGGATTTATCAATTGGATTTTAAAAAAAAATGTTTCAGCATTTGAAAGCTAAATTAAGGGAGATTTTACTAAACATACTTTACTGGCCAAGTATATTTAAAAAAATTACTAATTATAATATTCGATTTTTTTTAATACCTTTATAGTTATGATTCCTCCAATTCCTTGTTCGACAAATTGTTTAAGGAAAAGTCTATTTTTGTCACGTGAGTAGACGCCTTTACGTCGCCTCACGCGGTCATATGGAGCGGTACCCATCTGGCCAGCAGAGGTCTGTTCCGACTCTTGAAACTGTTCTACTTCGTAACAATATGAAGATGCTGGAGGTGTTAATGTGCTGAAAAATTTAATATGTAATGTCCAATTAAATTTTCTTTTTTTTTGTATTTAGATATTTTCAGACACCGGATATTTTTTCATTAAGTGTTATCTATTGTTCCAAGATCTGATTAGACCAATATCTTATTAGAGTTACTTTTAGTTTTTTTATATTACCTTATTAAGATATACTTATTGAAACTTACTCAAATTATATTGTACATAAGTCAATTTTATTTTCATTAAATTGTGTTAATTTTAAAATCTTATTATAAAACTCTTTTCTATGGTCCTTAATCAATTGATATCAGATAAACATATGTTTATCAATCATATGTGCCACTTATAAAAAAAAAATTACATTAATTTCTTACTAATCTACTTATTGAGCTATTTTGAACAGTGAAATGTTACATAAATATGGTATGCATTTATTAGCTTGTTAGTTTAGTATAACATTTTGATTCAATATTGTTGTGGACATTTAATCCTCCAATAAGATTATGTAGTGAAATGTAATAAATTTAGCAAGTAACCTATTTGGATGTTGCTTCTGGACTGTGACTGACAGTATATGGGCTTCCCGCCACTGATCACCTTCCAGGCATGCTTCAACTGACTCTCCAACAAAGTATCTCTCTCTCACAAAGTTAAATACATCCTCTGACATCTCAGCAAATGAACATCGCTTGGTCTTTGCTGCCAAGTACAATATTGGTATTCGCAGCTCCATAGGAAAATCTTTTAGAGACTTTCTTGCAGCTTTCTCACTTTCCATAGCCTCGGCGTATGTCAAGTTGTTCTTCCCCGTCATCTCACATGTCCACACCATGGAGTTAACCAGGATAATGCGCTCGCAGTACTCCCTTGAAAGTAAACATAAAACCAAACTATAATAATTTCGCTTAATTTCAACATATTAAATCGAACGGTGACATATTATGTCACGCTAGCCTAAGTACAAGAGCAGCGGCGCGGAAGCAATGTCAACGGTCTATCTCGCACTGATACACGCAATATAATTCACAAAAACACGAGAAATGCGCGAAAACATTGCATACAAACAAACTCACTCATAATCTTTAAATATCTCGTCGGTGATCTCACAGTGGAAGACCTCGTCGTCGTCGCGAAGGTATTCAGACACCGTCGATTTCTCAAATGCTTTTCTTTTCAATAGAGGCATGTTAAGAGTTCGCGGGTCACTACGGTGGGAAAACTAATTTGCAATATGTTTCACGAAAAACACTTTGGCCGTTTTACATTACGAGTTGTGCGGCACATTGATAAACGTAATCTTCAATGTAAAACTGGAGAAAAATAGTAACATTTATCAAGATACAGAGAAATTGTTGCGTGGTTTCGGTTGACAAGCCAAAAAACGGCGCGCTGGGCGCTTCTTTTTACGCCAGAAACATATGAACCGTGTTGACGCACTTCTGGAGTTCGTGAAATTTATTTTTTGGTAGTTTTTTAAACCTACTTTCGACTTGTTCAATAATTTTTTCTAGCTTCTCATGTATGATCTAATTTTTATAATAGCATTAATATAGTTGTAATGACAAAACTTACTCTTTAAATCTAAATGTTTGGATGCAATATTTAAAAAAAAAAAGCAAATATTTAAGTTATGGTTAAGTTCCAATAAGCATTTGTTTTAAAAATTAATTAGTTGCTAAAACTTTTCTATAAGTCATAAATTTACAAAGAAAGAAAGTGTTAAAACGATATTACTGAAAATGTGGTAACTTTCAGATTTTCTTAGTGCAACATTAAAAATCGAGTTAAGAAATTTTGTTTCAAAATTTCAAAACCATGATAATTACATTACTACTATATTTTTTATGAAGGTTATAAGTAAACACATTATATACGGTATTTAAAATTAAATATTAAAAATAAAACGTTTGTTCAAATTGTTTTGCCTTGCTTTACGACTGACAGATAACACTGTTTTTAAACAATGTCAATTAAATGTCAATGTCAAAAGTGAACAAAAATCAAAACATTGTGAACCGAATCATATGGATTAGGAAAAAAATGAGTATAAGTATTTAAGTTAAATAAGGAAATAGTGAAATATATTTCACAGAAAAAACATACGATTGATGATTTATAACAATGCCTAAGGAACAATATCGCGAAACATATGTTGGGAGAAAAATGTAAGTCAGGTTATGTTTACAAGATAGGTCGTCTTGATCCTTGCAAATATTTTGTATTTACATTACTAATTGTCATCTCAATTTATCTACTGTAGTATTAAGCTTAAAAATAATATTACGCGCCTAATATTGATTGATAAACGCCTAAACTTGATATGTAATTGAAAAATTAATCTTTAGTTTTTGTAATCACTACAGATCTCATGTCACATTTAATGTGGACAGCGCTTCAAATATACAACAGGCTGCGCACATTCAAGTTATAACGAAGAACTTGTACGCTCAGGATGGACAAAGAGTTCCCGCTGTTTATGGTGTACTTGATAGACGAATGGTATTTCACTTGTTTTTTCACTTCACCATACTGTAAATTATAAATATTTTATATCTTGGCTCTTAACTTAATACGAGTAGCTGCGTCGAACATAATTTAAAGTGTAGAAAGGTGAGAGGTGGTTTGGGGGAAAGGCACTGTGCACATGCCAATGGTCTTGGACCGTCCAGATATTTGTAAAAACTTGTACATCATCTATTTCTTGATGACATTAATTGATCAATAAGGGATGCCATTAGTTTCATCAAACGATTTTGATATTATGATTGACCCAATATTTTGTTTTTTATTTAGGGGACAAATCAAAAGCATGCAGATTGTGAGACATGTGGTTTGGGTCTGGCGGAGTGTGTGGGTCACTATGGATACATAGAGCTGGCATTGCCTGTCTTTCATGTTGGATACTTTTCTTCTATCATTACAATCTTGCAAACTATATGTAAGGTAAGCTCGTTACATATGTCATTAATGTACATAATGTATTTCATATGACATAAGCAAGTCATCATCATCTCCTTGAACTTGTCCCACTTATGTAGGGTCGGTGCACCAGGTTTCCGTCCTCCTAATCAATCTGTCTGCCGTCATCTGTATGAAAACAAGTATAAATTATATAAGCAAAACTATATTTTTTTTTACAGGATTGTGCAAAAGTAATGTTACCAGAAAAATTAAAGAAGTCATTCCGACGTAAATTCAATAATCCAGAACTATCATATTTACACAAGAAGACTTTGAGAGCAGCTGTAATAAAAAAGGCAAAAACTTGTAACAAATGTCCTTATTGTGAATCATTGAATGGCATTGTTAAGAAAAGTCCTACTGGAATACTGAAAATTATACATGATAAGTACAGGAATAAAAAATCTACGGATCCTATTGTGTTGAATGTCCTGAAAGACTTCAGTGAAGCCAAGGAATTGAATAAAGAGGTTGCGGCAATGATTAATAGTGGACTGATTATTGAATTAACTCCATTGGAGGTATGTTAAGATACCATCTAGACAAAGTGCATTCGCTCCAACGCAATACCATCATCTCTCTGACTACCTTGTATGGTGGTGGGGTCGGTTTTCCCAATCAGTTTCTTCCACCTTGCCCTGTCTTTGACATCTTCATCTGAGACTTGGCACTCACTCTCTTTAGCAGTACATCTTTCCATCTAGTTTTGGGTCTTCCTCTGGATCTGCGGCCGTGAAGGGAAAGATGTAGTAATAAATTACCAACAATCAAGCAAAACAAAGCAATACTATAATGAACTTCCAAAATATTAAGTGACAATAACTTTTGATAAGTCACGTAATTGTCTCGTGTGAAAATGTTTGCAATTTTTTAAATTAAGAATGAAATTGCTTCGGAACTAATGCACTTTATCTTATGTGGCAGAAAAGTTACGGTTTTTTGTAATGTATAACACTATTTTATATTCTTCATGGATTCTTATTGGGAATCAATTGGTTAACTTTTAACTAATTGTTATTGTATTGGATCTGCGGGACATACAGGTCCGAGGCTGGGTCGGGACGCTGCGGGATCGGAAAAAGTGGAGACTTTTGTTGTCGGAGGCCAAGGCCCATTTTGGGTCACTGCGTCACCCTAGTTAGTTTTTTTAATGTATTTTGTTACTTTTCCAGGTGTTGAATTTATTTAGACGTATCCCCGATGAGGACATCCCTCTACTAGGTATGAATGTGAAAGCTTGTCGACCGGAAGATTTGATTCTAACACGTCTACCTGTGCCGCCGCTTTGTATACGGCCTAGTGTTATCTCTGATATTAAAGCTGGCACGTAAGTAACTATTTCTGATATTTTTTTATTTTTATACAATTTGTATAACTCAATGAATGTAAACTACTAAAAAATTTTTTTATATTTTCATAAAAATTCTATTTTTATGAAAATAAATCAGTAAGTTACAAGGCAAAGTACAGTAGATAAATGTAATTTTGCATATATGACAAAAAAAAAAATTACATTACACAAAAAGCAATAACATTTTCTAGTTTCTGGAATAAAAATATTGATTTTCTTTCCTCAGTAATGAAGATGATCTAACAATGAAGCAGTCGGAGATATTGTTGATAAATGACGTGATCGGTCGTCACATTGCTAGCGGTGGCAAGAGTGAACTGCTGCAGGAAGATTGGGACTATTTGCAGTTGCATGTAGCGTTATATATCAACAGTGAAATGTCTGGCATACCAATGTCCATGCAGGTATTAACAGCTTTTTTTTCCAGAGCGGAATGCTTTATTTATAGCTTGTGCCCGGAGGGGCAACATAATTATGTGGGATTCACTCCCTGATAAGGGAACCCACAAAATCTCTCTGTTCCTTCTGCGCATGGTGGCGAGGTCTTTATCCCTAAACAACACAAAATAGAGTTTTCGCTCATTCGGACTATATGTTTGTCCTATTTTCCTAAAATGTTATGAAGGGATTTTTGGTTCACCATTAAGTAAAGAGGTTTTGATGACAAGCAAGCATTATGTTGTTCAATTTCTAATTCTATACAGAGCATTAATTTATTTAATCTAGGTCATTTTTTGATCAATGTGTAAGCAAATTTTAATATTTTTCCAGCCCAAAAAACCTGGTCGAGGATTGGTACAACGACTCAAGGGCAAACAGGGACGATTCCGAGGCAATTTGTCTGGAAAACGAGTGGATTTTTCTAGCCGTACTGTCATCTCGCCTGACCCTAACTTGCAAATTCAAGAGGTATGGCTAGAAACATTTAAACATTTAAAGTACTATAATTTCTATTTTTTTTTAAAAAAAGGCTATGAAAATTTTCAGTTGATTTTTTTTCGCGTCAAGGTCATCCAGCAGATAATACTACTCTTACATCTTATAAAATAAAATGTAATGCTCATGTTCTCTTAGGTTGGTGTACCAGTTCACGTAGCCAAGGTACTGACGTATCCGGAGCGGGTGTTCCCTGCCAACATACAGTGGTTGAGACAACTGGTCTGCAACGGCCCCGACATACATCCCGGAGCTAACTATGTACAGCAACGCGGACTGCGACACAAGAAGTACCTTAAGTACGGCAACAGAGAGAAGATCGCACACGAGCTTAAGGTGACAGAGAGAATTCTTAATTTTAGTCCTCTTTCTATTCTCACCCTTTTCTTATAAAGATAGGATGGAGAAGGAGATTCATCGGAAGGGGTAATATACTCTTTTTTGAGTGTCTCCTCCTCTGTCGATTGAGGGTAGGCAACGCATCAGCAATTGCAGACATCTATGGACTGCGGTCGCTTCGTCATTTCGGCGATTTCATGGGGTTGCTTGTTCGTTTGCCATCTTGTTATGTAAAAAAATTAAAAAAAGTGAAATTCGAGAGATAGTTCTAAGTTTGAAAATAGAAAAAATGTTGAGAACCTCTGGATTTTAAATGTCTAAGCGTGAAATCCAGAGGTTGTCAACATTTTTTATTAAAAAAAGTTTTTTTCGTGTTTAAAATTATGTTTTTACTAGCTGTCGTCCGCAGCCCTATCCACGCACAATTAAAAAAAAAACTCAATGACTAGTCTATGTGTTCTTCCACACTATGTTCTACATCTGTGCCAAATTTCATTAAGATCCGTTGAGCTGTTTCGGATATTCCTTTAAATAAACATCCAACCAAACATTCGCATTTATAATATTAGTAAGATTTGCAAAGTTCGTTAAAAGGTATATAATATATATATGTTGTACCAATTGTTGTAGAATACGTTATTTACTTTAGCAATGGTAAATTATAAGATTGAAGTGATTGTTGCAGTGCGGTGATATAGTGGAGCGGCATCTGGTGGACGGTGACGTGGTGCTGTTCAACCGTCAACCCTCGCTTCACAAGCTGTCCATCATGTGTCATCGTGCACGTGTTCAGCCGCAGAGGACCTTCCGGTAAACATCACAATTGAACTGATCACCCTCATTTAACTTAGACCAGGGTTTCCCAAAGGGGTCGATATCGAACTTAAAGCATTGCTAATTCTCAGTCTGTCTTCTTTTATTGACCTAAGTCAGAATTAATAATAATAATAACAATAATTGATCTTAAAAGTAGATAATTTGGCCATGGGGGGTCTGTGGAAACAGTTCATTTTGGAAAAGGGGGTCACTTGTCCAAAATAGTTTGGGGATCTCTGACTTAGACTAAGGATGGGTTACCACTGTCTGTTATAAACATACTTATACCCTTGTTTGAATACTTGTCGTAGTAAAATTTCACTGTACAATATTAATAAGAAAAAAAAAACATATAAAAAAACAAATTTGTGATCTACGAACACTTTTTACTAGTCATAGTAACAAATACTTTGAATAGTTTTATTTTGATGCCCTAAAGTTTTTTTACAATTTATGAAAATAGTAAAAAAATATATTTGAAATCTAGATTAAAACTGGAAGAAAATCAGTCTAATTTTTAGATGTTTTAACATATACAGTATGTTATAGTTTCAATGAGTGTGTGTGTACGCCGTACAATGCGGACTTTGATGGTGACGAGATGAACATGCATCTGCCTCAGACTGAGGAGGCCAGGGCAGAGGCACTCATACTCATGGGGGTATGTCTTTTATATTTAAACTAAAGATAGTTAGTAAGAACTAATATTATAAACTAGCTTTTACCCGCGACTCCGTCCGCGCGGAATAAAAAAAATGCACACAAGATAAAAAAGTTCCTATGTCCGTCTCCTAATTCTAAACTACCTCCCCATCAATTTTCAGCTAAATCAGTTCGACCGATCTTGAGTTATAAATAGTGTAACTAACACGACTTTCTTTTATATATATAGATGTGAATGTTTGGATGGATGGATGGATGTTAGAAGTTACCTCAAAAACAGCTCAACGGGTCTTGATGAAATTTAGCATAGATGTAGAACATAGTTTGGAAGAACACATATAGTCCAGTCATTTTAGCTTAAATTAAGTAACAATCTCGGAATTCGAGATACCCAGCTGTAAGTCTGTAAATACTTGTATATTGACACTCTAAAAGTTGTCTCAAAACCTACATATGGTAGGATGTAAGCAACCATTAAATTTCAAGGGCAAAGGTTACAAAAATCGGTTTTTTGCGCTTTTTTGGAAATATCTCATTTCCTATGGGTTTTTTGCTATTTGTATTTCTTATCAATATTGTAGAATACAAAATTCTCTACAAATTTTGTTTAAAATTTTTTTTATACGGTGAACCGTTTTCGAGGTAGAGGGCGGAGAACGCGCGGTCACAGCATCACTTCAGCCTCCGGTCGAAAACGCGCCATATAGTTGATGAATTATCAATAAATCAATTATTATAAATATTTGTCAAATTAATTAATTACTGACAAATTTGGATGAACTAGCTGCAGCATTTGAGGAAGAAAATTGTTCGGCCCAGAAATTATTAGAGAGTGGAACTCAAACCTTATTGGAAGTCTATAATGCTCCGAAATCTGTGAAAAGTCTCGATCATCTTCGTTACATGCATTACGACAAGTCTACAAAACTTAATAAACCTGTGCAGCTTTCAAATATTCCACCAACAAGTGCAGCTGCTCATCAACATTTCAACCGTGTATATTATCAAGTTCAAACTTGGTTAGGACATGATTTGAAACCCTAGGTATGGGGTTGGGCAATGCGAAACGATTTTCTGGAGCCTATCATGACAATTTTACCACCTGCTCCAGAAGATTTGCTAAATACAATTTTCTACAACTGCAAGAGTGGCTGTGGTTCGAGATACCGATGCAGGAAAGCGGGCTTGCAATGCTCTTTAACTTGTGGCCAATGTAATGGGCAAGCTTGTCTCAATGCTCTACCATATCAGAGCGACATATTATAATTCCTATATTTTCATTAACAATTCTGCAATTACATGGGCAGGTAAGTGTTGTTAAATAAATTAATACTGAATATAAAGTGGATAAGTTAAGAAAAAATGATAAAGTAGAATATACTAGTTAATAAAAAATTTACAAATATTTATAACAATTGATTTATTGATAGTTCATCAACTATGGCGCGTTTTCGACCGGAGGCTAAAGTGATGCTGTGATGTGCTCTCCGCCGTCTATCTCGAAAACGGTTCACCGTATAAAAAAAAATTTAAACAAAATTTGTAGAGAATTTTGTATTCTACAATATTGATAAGAAATACAAATAGCAAAAAACCCATAGGAAATGAGATATTTCCAAAAAAGCGCAAAAAACCGATTTTTGTAACCTTTGCCCTTGAAATTTAATGGTTGCTTACATCCTACCATATGTAGGTTTTGAGACAACTTTTAGAGTGTCAATATACAAGTATTTACAGACTTACAGCTGGGTATCTCGAATTCCGAGGTGAACTTACTAAAATGACTGGACTAATAGGTTTTTTTCCGTTAATTACGCGCGGAGTCGTGGGCTACGGCTAGTTTCTATAAATTTTTCAGTTATTCTAGTTCAATAGGACATTAAGTAATTTGCGTATTGGAGGCCTAATTTTAGTCTTCTTCCACTTCCCACCTTTATAAGAAACGATGGAGGAGGGGACGAAAAAGAAGGGGACACATTCTCTTTCTGTGTGTCCTTCACATCTGCAATTGAGGATGTCTATAAGCGATCGCTTCGCTATTTCGGCGAATTCAGGTGGCCGATTGAGCGCTTGCCACATTATTATATATAATAGAAAGGCCAAAAAAAATGAAACGTTTTTTCTATCGATTTTTAAAAAGTATTGGACATCTTAACATTCTTACGAGTATTTAAATAGTCATTATACGAATAAAAAATAAACATTTTATTCATGAAATAATTGGCCTTCATGATTTTTTTTTGTACCAAAAATTTTAATCAGAACAAATCAAACCTGGTGACACCACGTAACGGAGAGCTGCTGATAGCGGCTACTCAGGACTTCATCACCGGCGGGTACCTGATCACTCAGCGGGACACGTTCCTCACGAAGGCGGAGGCGCAGCAGCTGGCCAGCTGTCTGCTGGCTGGACCTGACAGCACCATGAGGATCGACATGCCTCCGCCCGCTATACTCAAGCCCAGGGTGCTCTGGACCGGCAAACAGATATTCAGGTAAACGAGTTTCTTGTTAACGTGTTTGGATGGATGGATGTTTGTTAGAAGGTATCTCCAGAACTCCTCAACGGATCTTAATGAAATGTGACACAGATGTAGAACATAGTCTGAAAGAGGACATAGGCTACTTATTAAGTTTATATTTTAATTCCGTGCGGATGAAGTCGCGACCGACACCTAGTCTATGATAATGGAATATGTGATTTCTTTTAAAATTTTTGTATGTTTTAAATCAGGGGTTCCCAAAGGGGTCGATATTGAACTTAAAGCATTGCTAATTCTTACTCTGTCTTCTTCTATTGACCTAAGTCATAATGAAAAATAATAATAATTGCTCTTAAAAGTAGGTAATTTGGCCGTGGGGGGTATGAGATAACAGTTAATTTTGGAAAAGTGGGTCATTAGTCCAAAATAGTTTGGGGGTCCCTGTTTTAAATAATTAATTATTAAGAAATCTAGGTTTTATTTTTGGAGAACTAGATGGCTTTTTTCGTAATCCATTTAATGCATATTTTGTCTCAGTTTGATAATGAAACCCAACAAGCAGTGCGAGGTGAAGGCGAACCTGGAGGTGAAGGGCAAGAACTACACCAGCAACAGAGATATGTGCGTTCAGGACTCCTGTAAGTAACCTTCCGAAACGATATATAATGTCTCACTTTTGCTCCACCTATATTGTATCTTTCTCTTTCGTGTAACGAAATTGACACCTCATATTTTTTTTTACTTTATATATTAATTTTTGCCTGTTATGTGTAGTTATTAGGCCTAATTTCAGTCCTCTTTCCGTTACTACCCTTTTTTTATTAGGAAAGGAAAGGAAAGGGAAGTGGATTTGACAGAAGAGGAAATGCATAGGAAGGGAAAATATCCTCTTTCTGTGCGTCCCCTTCACCGTTGATTAAAGATAGGCAACACATCTGCATTTGTGGATGTCTATGTGCAACGGTCGCTTCGCTGTTTTGGCGAATCCAGGTGACCGTTTACTCGTTTGTTACTTTATGACATAAAAAAAGTTTTTTTTTGCTACAGATGTAATAATAAGAAATTCCGAACTACTTTGTGGTTCAATGGACAAGAGTACATTAGGTTCCGGTACTAAGACCAGCATCTTCTATATTCTGCTGCGTGATTGGGGCGAGGAGTACGCTGTTAGGGGAATGTGGAGGTTATTATTTATTTTACCCGACTTACAGTAGGGTAATGTTATAGTGTGATTTGCCTTCGGAGTGAGTTACATGTTTTGTGGGGGCTCGGAGCTTACCCTAATCTAGGGTTAACTTCACACATATCTTGGAATTTCTTTGCAAATATGTAAAGGTTGCATCACTATGTTTTCCTTCATTCTAAGAACTTCAGATTCGAACCCAGGACCCAATGATTACAAATCGAGTGTTTAACTTCTGAACCACTGAGGCTAGTTAAATAAAAATTTAATTATAGTAAAGTTCTTCAAGTTGATGCAAAATATTTTTCATTAATTTTATAATTTAAATGTAAATATTGTGTACTAAATATATTTTTTTTTAACAGAAACGCAAATACGTTTTTATTTGGAATATTATCTTTATATGTTATAAAATGTTATTTTTTTTAGATTAGCTCGTATGGCGTCATATTATATGATGAACAGAGGCTTCAGTTTTGGTATTATCGACGTAACACCGGGAAAGAAACTTATTGAGGCCAAGAATAAACTGCTAGAGTCCGGGTAAGAGACAACTCCTTACAACAAAGAGTCATCAACCTCCCCTTATCCCTATGTAGGGTCGGCACAGTAAGTACTTCTCCATACATCTCTATCAGCCGTCATATCTGAATTTACTCCCTTCTTACGTATATCCTCTTTCACACAATCCATACATACATTCTTTGGTCTTCCTCTACCTTTATAGCCATCCACATTCAATCTCATTACTTTTTTGTTTATATAATGTTTTTTTTGTTTTTTTACAACAAAGAGTGGTAATAAATAAAAAAAAATCTTTTTATTTTGTTCAGATGATATGTATTTCAGGTATTCTAAATGCGATGGATACATCCTGGAGATGGAGAAGGGTACGCTGCAGTGTCAGCCTGGCTGCACCGTGGAGGAGACCCTCGAGGCTGTCATGCTCAGCGAGCTCAGCAGCATCAGGTATATGCATCAGGATTATTTTATTAGGTGGTTAATCTGGATTCGCCAAAATAGCGAAGCGACAATTCACAATTTCTGATGTTTAAAAAAAGTTAAACGACGGAAGAGGTGATGCTTAGGAAGATAATATTTACCCTTCCTATGGGAGAAGCAAAAATTCTTTGTTCAATCAACTTCCTTTTTCCATCCTTATATAAAAAGGGTGAGAAGAGAACTCAAGAAATTATTTGTTAAATAGCAAAAAGCAACGCAAATACATAATTTGTAAGAAATAATACATTTTCTTCTCCATATTACATACAAACAGTCAAATTTTTTATTATATTGATTAAATTGTAACACGATTGTTTTTTTTATAGAGAATTGGCAGCAAAGGCTTGTTTCCGTGAACTACATCCGACCAATGCACCGCTAATTATGGCGCAGAGTGGCTCTAAAGGTAAAGTTTATGAATTTTGAACAGAAATAAATGTATTTTTTTATATATCAAAAGGTGTCAAACTAACTGCGACCTTTCGCCAAAACAGCGAAGCGATTGTTACCCATAGACATCCATAAATGCAGATGTGTGAAAGAGTATATTTACCTTTCCTATGCGTCCATTCTTCCACCAAATCCACTTTACCTTCCCATTCTTCCCTAATAAGAAAAAAGTGGGAAGGGAATGAGATTTTTAAGTATATTTATTACTAATTGTCGCCTACGACTCCGTCCGCGCGGAATTTAATATAACTTAATAAGTATATTAGGTGCTCTTCCAGACTATGTTCTAGATCTGTGACAAATTTCATCAAGATCCGTTGAGGAGTTCTGGAGATAACTTCAAATAACCATCCATCCATCCATTCATCCATCCGTCCATCAATCCATCTATCCATCCATCCATTAATCCATCCATCCATCCATCCATCCATCCATCCATCCATCCATCCATCCATTAATCCATACATCCATCCATCCATCTAAACATTCGTATTTATAATATTAATGAAGATATATATGTTGATTGTAGGTTCCAATATAAACATATCTCAGATGATAGCGTGTGTCGGTCAGCAGGCGCTCAATGGCAAGCGTGTACCAAACGGCTTCGAGGACCGCTCTCTGCCACACTTCGAGAGACATTGTAAGATACAGTTTACATTGTGTTGAAACATGTAGGCGATTTTTGTATTTCCAGCGCCCCTAGTTTTTTTTTATATCATAAGGTGGCAAACGAGCAAACGGTCACCTGAATTCGCCGAAATAGCGAGGCGACTGTTGCCCATAGACATCCGCAAATGCAGATGCATTGCCTACCTTTAATTAACGGAGAAGGGGACGCACAGAGAGAGGGTATTTCTCCTTCCTATGCGTCCCCTCTTCCAAATCCACTTCCCTTTCCCATCCTTTCCTAATAAGAAAAGGGTGGGAAGGGAAAGAGGACTAAAATTAGGCCTCCGGTACCACACTCATCAGACGAAACGCGGAAATGCTTCCACTTCACGCCTGTCTTTTGGTGGTGTCGAGGGAAATCTTCCAAATATTAGGGTATATAAAGAGGCACTGCAGTTGTTTATGTCTTGACCCTGGTGCTTGTGGCGCCCCCTTATGCCCGGAGCCCTGGGCTCTCGCCCCACCTCACCCTACCCTAATGCTACTGGAGACATGTAATAAGTAACTAAATGTGTTCTTCAACAATTCGTGCAAGTTTCATCAAGATCTTGAGAGATCTTAAGAAAAAGGTGAGAAGGGAAAGTTTTAAGTATATTTATGACTAGCTGTCGCCCGCGACTTCGTCCGCCGATGAATTAAAAAGTAATAAGTAGCCTATGTGTTCTAGATCTGTGACAAATTTTGTTAAGATCTGTTGTGCCGTTCTGGAGATACCTTGAATCATCCATCCATCTAAACATTCGCATTTATAATATTAGTAAGATGTCAGTATTTTTCGTTATAGTGTAAATTATGTATTTATTTTCTTAGCTAAGATTCCAGCGGCGCGTGGTTTTGTTGAGAACAGTTTCTATTCGGGTCTGACTCCGACTGAATTCTTCTTCCACACGATGGGAGGTCGCGAGGGACTCGTCGACACCGCTGTCAAGACCGCGGAGACTGGCTACTTGCAGCGCAGACTGGTCAAGGTCAGAGAGCTTTTATCCCACTCAGAGTCGAATGGATACTAAATAACAAAATTCTGGTACTAAATCTACACTGGAGATTTCTAAATTGTTTTTCTTTACAGAACCCTTTATTATTTCACTAAATGCACCCTTAATGTTCTCTTCCTTCATCTTAGACCCTCGCCAGCTCGTCCAGCGTAATACCACGACCACACAGAAGACACATCTCAAGTGGAAGCAATTCTACGAATAGTTTGATTGATGAATTTGCGTGCTGGAGTCTTCATTTTAGGTCTTTTCCCTTCCCACTTTTTTCTTATAAGGAAAGGATAGAAAAGGGAAGTGGATTTGATAGAGAAGGGGTCGCATAGGAAGGGGAAATATTCTCTCTGCACATTCCGTTCTCTGTTGATTTAAGGTAGGAAACACATCTGCAATTGCCGATGACTATAAGTAGTCGCTTCGCTATTTCGGCGAATTGAAGTGCTTAGTATTTGACATATTTGTGTATTCATCAGTCTCTAGAAGACCTGGTGCTGCAGTATGACATGACGGTGCGCAATGCAACAGGCGAGGTGGTGCAGTTCCGCTACGGGAGTGACGGTCTCGACCCCAGCTGTATGGAGGGGAAAGACCGACCAGTAGACCTCGCGAGAGTACTCAACCACGTCCGTGCACAGTGTCATGCCCGGTATGACACACATTGACTTGACTTTGACATCACATCACCTCATATTGCTATTTAACAATTTTTTTTTTATAAAATTTCCACCAGTGAGGAAGAACCACTGGATGGTGATGGTATTGTGGTAGCAGCGGAGGAGACGCTCGCGCTGGATGACTTCAAGACCTGTCCTGAATATTTCAAGAAGGAACTGCTGTGAGTATTACTTATTTACCTTCTTTTTCTCTAGTTACCAATGAAATTCTATTCTATATTCAGAGAAGAGAGCAAGAAAAGAATGAAAGAAAGAAGTTAGTAACCCAGATGGAGGTTATGATTTTGGATTTACATTTGACGCTGTCGTTCACCTTTATGACATCTACTTATTCAATAAATAATGGTTACTAGTGTGCCCAGAGCAAGAAAAAAATGGCCTATGACATTCTCGCGTTCATCAGCTACTAACCTGTCAAAGTACTGTCAAAATCGGTCCACTTGTTCCGGAGATTACCCGGAACAACCACGAACTTGCGGACAGACAGACACTCCAATCATACTAATATTATAAATGCTAATGTTTAGATGGATGGATGTTTGTTTGAAGGTATCTCTAGAACGGCTAAACCGACCTTGTTGAAATTTAGTATAATTGTATAACCTAGTCTAAAAGAAAACATAGGTTACTTTTCATGTTTTTTTTTGTTAATACCGCGCGGACGAAGTCGCGGGCGACAGCTAGTTTAATATGTGTAGAGTTTAATAGCTTGATATTTGACAGTGCATTCCTGACTACGGTAGCGGACAAAGTGCGTGCATTACGCAGTAGGTACGCAGGTTGCGGGGGCGTAGCCCTGCAGGCGGAGCGCCTCACTTTGCCGCAGCTGGTGCGCTTTGTGCGCGTCTGCCACGACAAGTACCAGCGAGGAGTTATAGAACCCGGTACCGCTGTCGGCGCTCTCGCAGCACAGGTACACTCGAGACACTTCGCGGTGATACACTTACACAGAAATTACCTTGATCATTGCAATCAGATAAACTCCACCCCTTCTTACAAAGTAACCAATTATGTACCAGTTAGCGCAAACGACGACATAATTTGCGCAAACATTTTTTTCTTACAGACATTTAAAATCACTTTTAATGGTTGTATACCGCTAGATTCCTCGATAGTACATTCGGACAATTCCGTTCCCCTGCCACTTAATATCAATTCATTATAATCTTTCCCCTGTTCCTACATAGGCATAGTGTATGTAATACTCTTCTATACATTTCAAACAGCCGTCATATCTGCAGTCACTCCTAACAGTTATTTTCTTTCACACATTCAATCCTTACTTTATTTGGTCTTTCTCTGTCTGTATAGCTATTTATATTTAATCTTATTGCATCGACTTAGAATCGATTATCGCTCAGCAAACTGTCATCTACCGTCTAATTAAATTATGAGTGTCGAGAACTGAATGGGTAGGAAATAAATTTCCTCGACTGTACATTACGCAGGACCAAGAAAATATAATTATTAAGTGTTTTGAAAAATAGAAATTAACTGTAATTCGGACTGTAAATAGTTTTTCATACAAATAACTCAATATTTTCTCCGATCTGTCAGAGTATTGGAGAACCTGGTACTCAGATGACTTTGAAGACATTCCACTTTGCTGGCGTGGCTTCCATGAACATAACACAGGGTGTACCACGTGTCAAAGAGATCATCAATGCTTCACGCTGCATCTCCACTCCCATCATCACAGCAGAGCTGGTCAAGCCATATGACCAGGAGTTCGCCAGGAGGGTGAAGGGACGCGTCGAGAAGACTACGCTCGGGGAAGTAAGTATAGAGTATAGACTATAAGTAATCTTACTTATATTATAAACTAGCTTTTACCCGCGACTCCGTCCGCGCGGAATAAAAAAAAAATGCACACAAGATAAAAAAAGTTCCTATGTCCGTCTCCTAGTTCTAAGCTACCTCCACATCAATTTTCAGCTAAATCAGTTCAAACGATCTTGAGTTATAAATAGTGTAACTAACACGACTTTCTTTTATATATATAGATACTAGCTGTCGCCCGCGTCTCCGTCCGCGCGCAGTTAAAAAAAAATGGGGGGGGGGGTATGAAAAATAGATGTTGTCCGATTCTCAGACCTACTGAATATGCTCACAAAATTTCATGAGAATCGGTCAAGCCGTTTCGGAGGAGTACGGGAACGAAAACTGTGACAAGAGAATTTTATATTATATTAGATAGATGCAAATGTTTGGATGTATAGATGTATGGATTTTAGAAAGTATCTCCAGAACAACTTAACAGATTTTGATAATATTTGAAACAGATGTAATTTATGTATTAAGTTTTTTTTATTCCGCGCGGACGAAGTCACAGGCGACTGCTAGTGAGTTATATATGACGTATTTACCTTGTACCAGATAACAACATACATAGATGAGGTGTATCTACCCAGCGAGTGTTTCCTCTTGATCCGGTTGGATGCTGAGCGGATCAAGTTGCTCAGTCTCGAGGTCAACGTGCACACTATTATATATTCGTGAGTATTAAACCAGCAATGGATAAACTACATGACCATAACTTTGTCTAAAGTCCTCGTTGGATGGACTAAATACGAGTCTTACCCTAAAATATAGATAAAAAAAATGTTAATATAAAAAAAAGTCAATGTTTGTTCGCGATAATCATAGTAACTATCAAACGTATTTAAATAATTCTTTTGGAACGAAGTTCCTTATCGCGCGTTGTGAAAGGGGGCTAGACGGAAAAAATTCTTACGAAAAGTTGTCACGACACTTTTTGCTATAGTAACCATGGCAACGACGTGACAATATATAACGAAAATTCATAGAAATAAAATGTACTTCTTGTGAAGACTTAAGTTTTTTTGTTCATAGAATAAACATTGGTTCCTTCACTAATTAATTGAAAGAAACTTCGTTCCATCCGGGTGTCCCTTGACACCTCTCAAGTTTTTGTATTTAATAGCTCAATTAATAAGGAAGGTTATAGGATGTTTAACATCACGCTATCGCTCTTAGAAGATGATCAGAGATGAAATAAAAAAAAATCACAAAATTAAAAAAATCCGACATAGCTTAATCATGTGGTCTATGTATTCAAAGTCGTTAAATCTCCCTTAGTGTAGATTTAGGAAGTCTTAACGATGAATTAAGAAGTCTGAGTGCGATAGCTTCCACTTGTTCCAGTATATGTACGTCAAAGATAAAGTTGAAGTCATCAAATGTGATCGCGGTGTCGGAGTGGGCGGTGAAGGTGGTGGGGGAGGCGGGGCGAGGGGGAGGGGGAGGTCTCAATGTGGTGCTGCAGCAGCTCGCCCGTCAGCTGCCCTCTGTAGTGGTGCAGGGTCTGCCCAAGGTCTCCAGAGCGGTCATCGCCTGTGATGACACTAAAAGTGCCAACAGGTAAAGGGACAGAACTTGATTACCTTTTAGAATAGTACTTTATTCCTAAATTAAAGATAAGAAAATATAATTTTTTCTCGAAAAAAACATTTTTTTTGTATCTAAAATAAACTTAAGTCGATTAGATTTATACATTGTGTTAAATTTTCTTATTTTCCAGGTACAAATTGTGTGTAGAAGGAGATGGTCTGAGAGATGTTATAGCTACGTATGGCGTGGACGGAACTAAGACAACTTCGAACAATATTCTCGAGGTATATTTGTAAATTAACTCTATTACTCCTACAGGTATTTACTGTTGTGTATATGTAGGAAGAGGATCGGCCATAGTTAAAAAGAAGAAGCTACTTTAAACCGTATAATAGTTTTTAGCAAAATCACAGTACTAATGACAGTTAATTAACCATTAAACTAAACTATGTTCCAAAGTAACAATTCAATAAATTAGCCTTAAATAATAACCGGGTATAATTAGTCTAGGGACCAAATTATAGCACCGGAATAATAATTAATTCGTTTCCACAAATTAACTATCCAAAGCGTCTAGGTTAAGCAAGCGAAGTACAACTAGTGCACCGAGCTACGCCAGAGCCAAGACTGCCTTTCAAATAATGTTGCACGTATTTTATAGCGGCAGAGCTAGTAGTGGGTAGAGTGGGGGCATCGAATGACGCAATCGGTGCACGTGTTGTTTACAGTTTCGCTCAGGTGGCGCGCGGGCGCCGACACGGCCATGCTGACGTGCGTGCGCCCTCGCACGCGCCCCTTTTAATTTTTTATACATCTGAAGTAAGAAAAACATCGTTCGATTATCCTGACAATATTATAGTGTCTGGTCCGGTCCAAACTGACCCTTCAGAGTTATGGTAGTTAGTTTTGGTCCGACCTGAGGTCCTGCAAAAAAAAAAATTTTTTTTTTTAGAGGGGCTAGACCGGAATGATTATTCCCTGTAGCCTTTGCTAGACCGGAATTAGTATTCCCTGTAGCCTTTGCTAGACCGGAATTAGTATTCCCTATAGCCTTTGCTAGACCGGAATTAGTATTCCCTATAGCCTTCATGCTGGACCGGAATTAAGATTCCCTACAGCCATTGCTAGACCGGAATTGTCATTCCCTGTAGCATTCATGCTGGACCGGAATTAAGATTCCCCACAGCCATATTATTGGACCGGCGTAAGCCCTTCAATAAAATTTCAATTACATATTTAAAGGTACAGAATATACAGATGTTACATTAGAGCTAGCCGACATTGTATCATATTGTGCCGATAAGGTATCAGAATTTGCAGTAAGGGTGTGGTCACTACTAGTCGAGATAGTATCTGAAACATCATCAAGATGGTTATTAAATTCTATATTATCTAACGGATACTCGATTTCATGAACAATGTTATTAGAAGTTCTAGATGTAATAAGACATCACAAAGGGATTTTACATTTTATCACAAAATCAATTATTCAACACAAAATCAAATTACAATCATAGTTATCAACGGCTAGAGTCTAAACTGATTTGCAATTCTAACATCACGAATACAAAATGACAAAAAGGCAGAAATGACTCAGTAACCAGTACTTATCTATCAAGCAGGTAACCGGCAGCGTGGTTGGTTCTGAGTTTATAAGTTAAGTAAACTGAAGTTGAAGTTATGTTGACCTTCCGAAGACAGAATGAAAACTAAACTTGCAGTGTCAGTGCAACGGCTTATATAGGGTAGATTTATAGGATGTGACGACATCGTTGGCGTTAAGGATTGATCAGCGACGACTTCCGTTTTGCCGGCGAGGACTTAACTGTGAACTAAAAGCTACTTATTATTATTATTTTATTTTGTAAGGCAGGTCGCGGCGACCTTTAAGGGCGTGAGTGAGTGCAATAATGAGGTCAACACCCTCCAAGATCTTTTTCGATGATCATTTCGCTTAAGGAATCGAATTACACCAATTTAAAGGGGGTAGGTGGATTGACTGGATGCTGGTTTAAACTATTTGATAATTTTCATAAAATTGCTTCCATTCCGGAAAAAAAAGAGACATTTGCTTTTCCATGCAGTTGGTTGAGTTGGTTTAATCGTGAGATGGAAATGGATCCGATCCCACTTCTGATGTAGGAAGAGGATCGGCCATAGTTAAAAAGAAGAAGCTACTTTAAACCGTATAATAGTTTTTAGCAAAATCACAGTACTAATGACAGTTAATTAACCATTAAACTAAACTATGTTCCAAAGTAACAATTCAATAAATTAGCCTTAAATAATAACCGGGTATAATTAGTCTAGGGACCAAATTATAGCACCGGAATAATAATTAATTCGTTTCCACAAATTAACTATCCAAAGCGTCTAGGTTAAGCAAGCGAAGTACAACTAGTGCACCGAGCTACGCCAGAGCCAAGACTGCCTTTCAAATAATGTTGCACGTATTTTATAGCGGCAGAGCTAGTAGTGGGTAGAGTGGGGGCATCGAATGACGCAATCGGTGCACGTGTTGTTTACAGTTTCGCTCAGGTGGCGCGCGGGCGCCGACATATACTTACTGGTGTGTATACTTACTGTAGTGTATACTTACTGTAGTGCATACTTACTGTAGTGTATACTTACTGTAGTGTATATTTACTGTAGTGTATACTTACTGTAGTGCATACTTACTGTAGTGTATACTTACTGTAGTGTATACTTACTGTAGTGTATATTTACTGTAGTGTATACTTACTGTTGTGTATACTTGCTGTAGTGTATACTTACTGTAGTGTATACTTACTGTTGTGTATACTTACTGTAGTGTATACTTACTGTAGTGTATACTTACTGTAGTGTATACTTACTGTAGTGTATACTTACTATGATGTATAATTACTTACTGTAGTGTATAATTGTTACTGTATACTATGTTGTATACGTGTGTCAGGTGTTCAACACGCTGGGTATCGAGGCGGCGAAGTCTACAATAATAAGTGAGATCCAGGCTGTGATGGCTGGTCACGGTATGGCAGTAGACCGGCGTCACGTGGAGCTGCTGGCTGCGCAGATGACGGCGCGCGGGGAGGTGCTCGGCATCACAAGATACGGTCTCGCGCGAATGAAGGAGTCTGTGCTCAATCTCGCCAGTGTTTGTATACACATCTTTTTTTTTGATGCAGCGCCCTCTATTGTACATTAGACACACTACTAACTACACTAACTTTTACAAAAGTCAACAGAGAAATGTTAAAAATATTATGACGTAGGTTTTTTTATATTACAAGGTTGCAGACGAGCAAGCGGCATCTCCTCTTCCGTTCACTTCCCCTTCTCATCATTTCCTTATAGTAACAGGATGGGAAGGGAAAGATTGTTATTTATTCCGAGCCGAAAGCTAACCTATAGGACCCTATTAAACAAGTTTTTTTTTATTAAAATTTTTGAACCATTGTGAAAATACCGATGTAGAAGTTAATTGACTTCCGTTTTGTGAATTGAAAACGCCATCTATCGACATTTGTGAACATCATCAATAACCTGCCCTTATCCCTATGTAGGGTCGGCACAGTATGTACTTCTTCATACATCTCTATCAGCCGTCATATCTGAATTTACCCCCTTCTTACGTAATACAGTATAATCTCACTAATCCGGCACTTCGATAGATCGGCACGTCCAATAATCCGGCACCTTCGACCAAAGCGCACAGGTATAGAGGGGAAAGGGAGGCGTGGGCGGAGGGTGCCTGTGATTATTTCAAAACTATAGTTAATTACATATGTGCCTACATGTTAATTCAATTGTTCCATAATACATTACATACATTTATTCTCTCTATGAAATGCTTTATTTTATTTATTACCGATGACTTTTTCAGTATAACCCAGTAATCCGAACATTCCAATAATCCGGCACCTTCCGGTTTTTAATAGTGCCGGATTAGTGAGATTGTACTGTACTCATACCCTTAAACCCTTCTTTAATACTCATTTATTATTATAGTTCGAGAAAACAGCTGATCATTTATTCGATGCGGCGTATTACGGTCAACGGGATTCGATAGAGGGCGTGTCGGAGTCTATCATAGTGGGGGTACCCGCAGCTATCGGCACCGGATGTCTGCAGCTGCTGCACAAACACGCACAACACGTCGAACACGCTGAACACGTGAAACACGCTGAACACGTGAAACACGCTGAACACGTGAAACACGCTGAACACGTGAAACACGCTGAACACGCCGTGCCCCAAACAAGACCATTGTTATTTGATGATCCAAAATATCACACTTCGATATGGGAATAAAATATATTATTCTTTGAATATATCTTTTGAATAGATTATAGTTTTCTTTTTATACCTTTTTAAATATATTTTTTATAGAATAAGAAAGCCAACGATTAGCTCTCGCTTTATGTTAAATTACCTCATGTTAGTGGGGAATTAAAATTATATAAAACAAAATATATTAACTACTTTTTTATTTTACAACTAATCTATTACATACTATGAATTCATTTTACTTATATCTTTGGTTCCTAAGAATAAGGGCCAATGTACAAATTGACAACTTTACAGGAAAGGATCTCAAATTTTCAACCATATAAGATATGTCGCATACGGCCTTTTACTTCAGTAAAAAACATGTTTAGACCTGTACATGTTGTTAACTAGACTAAGAGGTAGCTTTTAACATAAAAAAGTAAAAATTATCAATTTTTTACTTTGGCCCTTATGCATAAGACCTATAGAAATAATTAACTTTACAAGGCGATGGAATAAACTTGACTTCGCACTAACAAAGTATCACCGAAAAAAAAAACACTAACACTTTAATGACGTCATAATTGCATGTCACAGAGTTTCCATTGCTGAGACACAAAACATGTCTCATTCATCTAAAGGTTCATTTAAACATAATCCGGAATCGTACGTAGAGTTCGAACTGTCCGGTGATGACGTCGTACGTAGAGTTCGAACTGTCCGGTGATGACGTCGTACGTAGAGTTCGAACTGTCCGGTGATGACGTCGTACGTAGAGTTCGAACTGTCCGGTGATGACGTCGTACGTAGAGTTCGAACTGTCCGGTGATGACGTCGTACGTAGAGTTCGAACTGTCCGGTGATGACGTCGTACGTAGAGTTCGAACTGTCCGGTGATGACGTCGTACGTAGAGTTCGAACTGTCCGGTGATGACGTCGTACGTAGAGTTCGAAGTGTCCGGTGATGACGTACGTAGAGTTCGAAGTGTCCGGTGATGACGTCACTAGCGGTATAGCGCTCTCATATTTTCCCATATGTTTTTCACTCTGAAGCGATTGCTAAGCTTTGTTCGTAAAATTCAGGCTTATGTTTAAATAAACATTAATACTCTGACAAAACAGAGACATGTTTTAATATAGGGCATGTTTAATTAATGCAGTGGAATTTCACGATGTTTGTACTGCAGTGGCCTGCGCGGGCGCATGCAGACGCGTCCATTTCTCGCTGACTTTCCACAGCCACATTGCAAGCTCGTAGTCCTGCGCCTTCTCTGATGGTGTTGCTAACTTCATGTCACTAAACAATATAAAAACACACTTTTAACCTATAATTGTTTTAAAATTCAAAGAAATCTTTTGTAACTATGTTCAAAAAGCAATAAACATCTAAATGTAAATTACTTTTCATTATGTCATAAGATGTGTTACAACTTACAAGGAATAATTTTCATTCCAACTACTTAGAGTTGGGTGTTGAGTAAAAAAAAATAGTTCCAACTTTTTAAAGTAAAATAAACTATATACTTTTTTTAATATTGTGGTATTTTCACGATTTATATTAAATAATTAATAAATAAGTCTATCTTACACATAGTAATCACCGGTGCACTTAGCGAGGTGATCATCGAGCGCGGCGTGCAGTATGACCTGTGCGGCGGCGCGCGGTACTTTCATCACCGGCCAGAACATCGGGTAGATGATGAACCTCGTCATACTCTTCGACATCGGCATGTGACGCGTCAGATTCGTGTCAGAGAAGCCAGGGTCCACCGCAATCACTGACACATCGCTCTCTGTTGTAACATATTTCAACTTATTCGAAAACGAACAAAACGAAATTCTTCTCTCTTTTTCTTGTCTCTGGTAAATAACGCGACTCACCCAACAGTCTTCTCCCAAGCTCTCTTGCGAAGAGCAAGTTGGCAAGTTTGGTCTGACAGTAAGCGGCGTTGGGCTCGTACTGCTGGCTCATGTTCAGGTCGTCTTTTCGGATGTCTCCACGTCGGTGTGCGTCGCAAGTCACCACCACCACGCGGCTCGGTGCCGACGCCTGGTAATACCGATCAAATTTATATTCGTACATGTTTTTAGATCGTTATAGTAGTTTTCAGATGAGTTATAACAAACTGTTGCCAACCTTTAATGTGTCTAATAGTAAATTAGTAAGCAGGAAATGTCCCATGTGGTTAACTCCTAGTTGTGTTTCAAAGCCATCCTTAGTCACTCCCTTTGGCGTCTCCATCACAGCGGCGTTGTTGACCAAGATGTCCAACTTAGGCTCCTCGGATTTGAACCTAAGGACAATATAGTTTCGAAAATTTCGTATAAGTATGGTCCTTCGAGCAAGATATATTACCACCAACTAGATAGACCGACCGAGTAAAAGACCAGTCGTCCTTCAAATTTCACAATCGTGAGAGACGCACTGAACAAAAGTCGTGGAAGAAGATCATCCGTTCTAGATGCAATGCGGACCACGATCTTCAATCACAAATCATGAGATTAACCGAGACAAAAAAGGAGGTAGGTTAACCTATTAACGAACTCCCTGACGGAGGCGAGAGAGGCCAGGTCACAGGGTCGGCAATAGACGAACTTGTTGCCCGTCTCCAGTACGATCTCGCGGCGCGCCTCCTCGCAGCTTGTCATATCGCGGCATGCCATGAACACCTGTATATATAACAAATTATCAACCCTCTTCGTGCGTCAATCTGTTCGGTAATAGCTATATGCGTAACTTCTTTCCAATCAAATTCTCTTCTTAGCTTATCACTTTTTTAACTAAAGACTATAGATATTTCCTCCTTTCGGAGTAACATGGCACCTTAGCTCCCCTCTTGGCAAACTCCCACACGGCCTCTTTACCGATACCGGTGTTGGCGCCAGTGATGACCACCGTCTTGCCCTCCGCCTGCACCTTGCGGTCGAACGGCGGTCCGCCGTACATGTCCCTGGACGTAGTCAATAGTACAGTTGGTTATCAAAACATAATGAGGTGTCAGTCCAAACATAATAAGGCTTGTATCTAGTTACTCCTAGATATTTGTTGGGTGCACGAATTGGCCGGGTCGACCGGCGCAATACCACGACCACACAGAAGACAGGCGTGAAGTGGAAGTAATTCCGCGTACAGTCTGATGATTGTGGTACCGAAGGCCTAATTTTAGTCATCTTTCCCTTCCCACCCTTTTCTTATTAGGAAAGGATGGGAAGGGGAAGTGGATTTGGCGGAGGAGGGGACGCTTAGGGAAGAGAAATATCCTCTTTCTGTACGTCCTCTTCTCAGTTGATTAAAGATAGACAACGCATCTGCATTTGCGGATGTCTATGGGCAACGATTCCCTCGCTATTGCGGCGAATCCAGGTGGCCGTTTGCCACCTCATGTCATAAAAAAAATGAGAGTAAGGCCACAAATGCTGGCTTATTTCAGTTCTTCAATCATCACCAATCGTAACCCTAATTATTCGTACCTTTGTAGTATATTATAAGAAGTTTAGTTTAGTGGTAAACAACTTACTTGAACAAGCATAGCGCGCCAGCCGTGGCTGCCACACCTGTGATCACAGTGATAGGCAAGTTGGGGATCCACATGCCTGGAGACAAAAGCTAATCTTAAAAATAAGGCAGACTTATAACCTAAACAATGAATGCGTTCATTAACAACTTACCTATAGAAAGCTAAATAGTTTAATTTAATTAGTACCTACGTATCTTGACTTGAAGACGTTGAAAATCTCCCATGACGACGCCTAAATTTACTAAAGCGTGGCATTGATTACATTGCTGTACGAAGATTTATAGTAAAACTATGTGTCGCTCGCGAGAAATTAAAAAAAACGTTATAAGTAGTCTATGTATTCTTCCAGACTATGTTCTACATCTGTTTCAAATTTTATTAAGATTCGTTGAACAGTTCCGGAGATACCTTCAAACATCCATCCATCCATCTAAACATTCGCATTTAGAATATTAAAGTAAGATATTATTTATATTAGAACAATTATAGACTCTGTTAATTAAAATGCCTGAAAATACATACAACTTTAAATAGTCCTGCTAAGCCGGACATATTCCAAATCTGAATAGAATTTTGAATTAGGATTGTAACAAATGAAAAACCATGTTTATTTTAATATTTTATATATTCTTTTTATTAATTTTACACGTGTAAATGTTACTAGTAGTGTTGCGTTTAATTAATTTACAGTGCCCCAACTAAATCTTATACGAATTATTTACGCTCTTGTTTTATTTCTCGGAAATATGTGATTTGTTTTACTACGACCAAAAGTAACACTTCTAAGTACGTTTTTAACTTGAAATATTTTATTTCTTATTCAAATAATGCTTTCTATCATTACTATTTTGCTAAGGTGTATTTATTTAAATAGGCAGCGAGTGCAAATAGTTCACAAGAAATGCTTTAATGTTCGATGCCAAGGAAACATTACTTTGAATTTACAAATATATGGCAATTTAATAAAACACTGAAATAATATGATAAGCACAACCTTGATAATTAAATTTAATAGGAACCATTAATCCAAAAAAAAAGATCTAAATTCAACTTATTTTACACCATTATTTGTGTGATAAATACAATTGTTAATATGTAATTGTTATATTCCTTACTAAAGTCAGCGCCATCTAGCTATTAAATTGGAAACACTGTTTTTAGTTACCGTATCTATAGTCAATTTGAACTTAATTATACAATCACATATTTCCGGATTTTATATTTAAAGTAAGCTATGTCAGTCTGCGCAAAGGGAAGTATTACAGTACCAGCTTGTTTGAAACTATTTCAACACGTCAAATGAAAAGAGTTACATGTCTCATTAGATCTTCTAGATGACACTTCGATGTATGGGTTCTACGCTGATCTCAAAGGGACTAGATTTAGTTTTATTATATAAAAAATATATCGCTCTATATTAATGAAAAGCTAACGTGAAATAAATTAAAACAGATCACAAGTATTGTATTCATGAATTCGCACTGACAAAACATTTACATAAAACATGTTTGTGTACAACGACAGTGCAAATTCAAAGTTACAAAAAAACTTAAAATTGATATATTCGTGTAAACATAAAAGTATTTTTATTAAAAACAATAAAATATGCATATGTAATAAGAGCTTTAGAGCTTTAAAGTCTCCATAAAATTGTAAATGTATAAATATTGTAAGGAGTGAATTTTTTTTTTTGAAAGACAAACACACGACTGAACCCAGTAAGTAATTTCATATCATTTTTAAAATGAAACAAAATCACAAAATGGCAATAATGTGATACATAACTGTAATTTAAGGTTATTTTATGTTATATAAAATAAGTATTATTTTTTTTACTATCCTTTATAAAAGATCCTTAAATAAAATAAAACGTTACATTGATTAAACCAATTTGAACGTCTTTATTTCTTACGGTTAATATACAAAAAAATACTAATATGGTATTTGTTTACTTATAATTTTTACTAAAATTAAAAAAACATCAATAATTAAAAAGGTAGTTAGCTGGTTGTAATTAAAAAGAAAAGTATAACCCGGACACGACAACATGCCATTCAACTCTATTGCTGTGACGTATTAATACATATAATCATCTCTTTCATTATCTGTGATAAAAAAGAGACTAACTGATCTCTATAGATAGAGGTCATTGTTTGGAAATGACAGATTTTACTTAGTTCCATTTTTTAACGCGCCTGTTAAAGTTCCTGACAGTTAATTCCATCTCTATAATTAGTTCGAATTCTCACCGCTATCAACGGCAACCGTCAGCGCCAAAATGTCAAAAATCAAATAGGCACAAAATAACTAGGTTTACAGCCTGTCCAAGTATAAAGGGTCCATTTAAAGATACACATAGTAAAGCTTTAACCATCATTAAGTCAAAGATTTAATTTCTTTTCCCACTTTAAAACGTAAATAAAGAACAAACTGTCACCATATTAAAGTATATCTTATTAAAATGTATATTTTCCGACCTAATTACATTATAGTTAAACGAAATTTCACAGAAACGAGCATAAAATAAACATCTTCGAAAGCAAAGCTAGCAATAGTAAAATTAAATTTATTACTGGCAAAAAAAACTATCAGGTGTAGTTTTTCAAGCTGTACAATCATTGTGACGTCATAAGACTTAAATGTGATGTTATGGTGTTCGAGTTAATTACCTACAATACTTAAAACTAGTTATAAAATTAACAGATACATTAAACAACTGTGAGTTAGAATTCAGAAACATATAGCCATCAGACTCACTCCATTTGAAGAAACAGAATCAATAATATAAAGTTGTCTCGCCAATGAAAATGTAAAGTACATACTTTTTGATAATATATTAAATTATATTATAATATAAGTATATATAAAAGGCAAGTTATTCAAATATATATGTAACATTGATATCACATGTGCCACTTTACATATAGTGCACTTTATATACTTTAAAATTTTCTTACAAGTTCATATTAATCTAAAAAACGTAAACCAAATAATTAGGTTGAATTTCCGCTGTTAAATAATTAGGTCCTTCGAGCCGGATTCTTAGATCATAAGCTCTGCTGTTATGTTTTGTTTATACAAACAATATTAATTATATAAAAATTTATTTAAGCAGCCTTTAATACTCACAAAATAAAACAACAATATGTCTACCAATCTCATTAAAAAAAATTGTAATGAGAGATTTTTCAGTCACGGAAACAAACAGATAAATTTAATACATGACAGTTTTGATATAAAGTGGCAGTGTAGTGTTTTTAATTTGGTAGCTGATTTTAAAAGGCATTGATGGATTAAATAGCTGTATTTTATACAAAGCTGAATTTTTAGACAAAGAAAACTCAAACTTATTTAATTTTCATATTTAAATAACTTTTATATCCAAATGCAGTTGAAAAATCAGCTGAAAAATCTTGAATTTTGATATGATTTAGTTTACTATCTTTAAATAATAATATATGGATGAAATTTCTGTTATTTATATATACAAATATATTATATAATTGCTCCCTTTAGGTACATCTAAAAAGTATGTGTTAATTCTATTTATTATGTTTTTAAAGGACAAAAAATGCAATGATTAATTCAATCTTACATATCAATGATTTTAATATGTTTTATGTGAAAAAGAGAGCAACTCCATGAAGGAGGGAAACACATTATGTACACTACACTATATGCAAGTTATGTGGGATTGTGTATTCGTGGGATATTTAATCTAATAAATGTTATATAATATTCTATGTGTAATTATGAAAGATTGATAACTATCAAGACTAAATATTGTGCATATTTCAAATAAAATTTCCTAAACTTATTGGGACATTAAATTTATGTGCATTTGTATCAAAAAGTGCAGAATAAAACTAAATTAAAAATAAAGTATTTAACATTGGATAATTTTCATTTTTATGTAAATAAAGATTTTTAAATAATATGTTAGCTCTTAGCCAAAATAGTTAAATGTGTTTTGATTTTGAGTCATTATTTTTACATGAAATATAATCAAATCCTTGTACAATACATGGTGATCTTTGACTAGTATAATTAACACAGTTCTTTGAAGATTAACTTGGTTTGTTTAGAGTAGTTGTGCTTTTTGATTTTGTAGCATCATGTGGTGGCAACGGCCTGGCTATGCCAACTCTAACAATACCTCTTGGTGCACCTTTTAATGCTTGTACAGCTTGATCGAGGGTTGCATTCTTTATACTACCTCCATTAACTGACATAACACGGTCACCAGGGGATATTTCACCATTCTTCTCAGCCACACCTCCTGGCACTAAGCTCCTGACAACAATAACTGTTCCATGTGGATCTATTGGGTCTTGGTAATCTAGTATTGAGAAACCTAACCCTTGGTCCCCCTTTATCAACTCAACAATGTCTTCCTTACTTTGCCACATTGCTAAACCAGAGACACACTCTAATGAACGGGATTTCTTTGATAATTCCGAGTGATTTGTAAGAGTTGCAGTGCTTGAGGTATTAATTGAGGTATCTGATTGTGCTTTCACTATAGTAGTTAGATTATTCAGGCTGCCAGAAATTATCTTTCTAGCTTCAAAGCCTTCTCTATCTGGTGCCAAGTTGATTAGTGGTCTTGGCCCACTATCAGTGTTGCTTCTCGCGCAGACTAGCCGCACTCGGTTTGGCAGCTGCTTCAATATGTTTACAACCTCTGTATGAGTTAAACCATGAAGTCTATACTCATTAGCTTCAAGAAGCTCATCTCCTGCATTTAATGTGCCCTGCTGCCCAATTGGCCCCTCTGGGAGGACCGATCTGATATAATGGTGTGGTCTCACTTCCTGGCCTCCCTCAACATCCACAGTACCTTCTAGACTTATACCTAATCCTGAAAGCTTGTTGATTTCAGCAATTATTATTTGCTTTCCAGGCCCTATTTCTTCTTGCCACTTCTGTCTCACTTCCTCTTCATCAATAGCAAGAATCTCATCAAGCCTTTTGTCTAATTCTTCCTGTGTCGGTTCATTGACTTCATTTTCACCCACCTCTAGTACACCAGAGTCTATAGTAGTGTTTGATTCAGGTTCAGGTTCAATTTCTGTTGTACTATTTTCTGCTTGTGATGGAACTGGGAACCATGATAGAGTTGTAGTTGATGGTGATGGAGAGCTGGGACGTTCCTCATTAAATATAGCTAGTTGCAAATGCTCAAACTTTGGACCTCGCAAATATCTTTCTAAAACTAGATGTACAGCTATCCCTGTGTTTCTTAATATTTCCACTGCTTGAGGGTTACTCTTATCAGCTAATGAAACACCATCAACTTCTATGATTCTATCATTTAGTTTAATCTTTCCACTCTGCTCAGCACTGCTACCTTCAATAATACTTTTAACAAATATACCCGACAACTCCTCCTTCTCACAGACATATCCTGCTACAGTGATGCCCAACCCGTAAACATTTTTATTCAAATCCACATGGACAATTTCTACTTCTGGTGATGATGGCAATTCAACAGGCACAGTTATTGTTATAGTGGGGGAGACTGCCTGGGCCACAATCGGATGATCCGGTATCTGCTGAGGGTTTTCACCGATTATACTAACGGCCGCCGCTACTGATTCCACGTGTCCATTCTGTCCATTGATATACTCGGGATAGCACTGTGACAGATCATACACTGCTCCATACCCACTCTCGATGAGGTGTCTGTCGAGCAGTTCCGGATCAGCGAGCAGTTTCGTGGGTACCAGCGCGGTGCCAGGAATAGGTGCTCTCAGAGCCGTCGCGGGGTCAGCGGGGCGCGCCACTAGCAATCGGACCGATGGGCCCGCCTGACGCAACACTGCAGCGACTTGTTCGGAGGTGAAGCCGCGTAGGTTCACGGAGCCCACTTGCAGTACGTGATCGCCGCTCTGCAGCCGGCCGTCCTTGTCTGCGATGCCACCGGGCAGCACGTACTTGATAACTACGCCGGTGCTCCGCCCGCCAACTAGATTGAACCCGAGCCCGTTGCCGTCGTTCGTGAGATCGACGACTTCCACCTGCGCCCACTCGGTGCTTAACACCATCGTCCTCCTCACCATCGAGGCCCGATGTTACGTGATACGCACGGCACGGACCACGCCGAGGTTATGCCTCCTCGGCAGCCACATTGCGACGGTGTTCACTTCTACACTGGTCACTTTTACACACCCGATTTATTACAAAACGCTTTACCGTGCAAATTTTAACATAAAATTCCGTAAATTATGAGTAAAAATGACATTTACATACTCACTGAAACCGAGACAGCGAGAATGTGGCCAGCTGCAAGCAAGTGTTCCCGACGAATAAAATTATCATCTAAAAATCCTAAAACTTATGTCAACGATTTTCAATAAAAGTTGATTGAGTTTTTTTCTATGATTAAATGAAAAGTTTTATGATAAAGGTTTATATATTTCTTGGAAAGAACGCAGTTATGCAAGTAATTTTTAAGGACCCTTATCGGGCCACTTATGAAAAAGGTTTCGTTTAATTTCAACTGTCATAATATTTCATGGGCATCATAAGCTTCATGATACAAAGAAAGAAAAAATAAAAGTGAGGAATACCTGCTTTGAATTATTATTTTATCAATTATACCTAAAAAATTTCGAACCGAATTTCATGGTGTTAAATAATTACGAATCTTGAAGGAAAGGTTCGCAGCTATCTCTCTATCATTAAAGTTCAATTATCGAACCAGGAAGGCTGAAGGTCCAGAAAGAAAGTTAACGATGACTAGACCAGTAATAATAATAAGCATAAAAACATTTTGAAGTATAGTATCACGCCATCTATGATGAGAACATAAGGTATTCATAAGGATTCGTTAATTTGTTTGCCGAAATGACAACTTAGTTGATGCTTTGTACACTAGAGAGCGCTCTATGTAGGTCGTTGTTCTCAATTATGTACAGATCATGTAAATATTATGTAGTAACCGTAATTTACTACTGAACATAACATGTTCCGTTTCGTTCCTAACTTTTATAAGAGAAAGAGATAAACAGTTTGTGAATTTTTACAGTTAAGATCGACAATTATTATTAAGCATATATTAAAAAGGGTTTTTTTACAGCACAAGATGACAAACGAAAAAGCGATCCCGGAATTCGTCAAAATAGCTAAATGACTACAGCTACTTATAGACATCTGTGTTTACAGAAGCGTTGCTTAGCTTTAATGAACAGATAAAGGAACCCCTACATATTGCCATTGCCCTGCAAAATCCACTTCCCCTTCCCATCGTTTTCTTATGCTAAAAGAGTGCGAAGGAGTAAAGGACTACAATTAGGCCTCGTATACGCACAATCATCAGACGGCACGCGGAATTATTTCCTTTTCACGACTGTATTCTATGTGGTCATATACATCATTGCAGCCCTTTTTTTACTTCATGAAAAAGATGTAATTGCGGCCTCTAACGATTTTAAAATGTCGCCGAGCATGTCTTACGTAAAATATATGGTATTCCTTCCGAATGATATGTTGGAAACACAAATCTTTTCTCTTTCTACTTTTATTCCAGTCTTTTATTTCAAAAGATTTATCTTGAAGGGAGTTAAGTAAATAAAACACTACAAAACTGATGAATTAACTTTAATTCAAAGTTGTTTTTATTTATTAGGACAGTACTATGATATTATGACTGATATAAATACAATTTAATTTTGTATGTAACTTATCTACGTAACCTTGTGCGTCTATTTTCAATACATCAGAACAAAACATATTGTTAATAATAATAATAACCATTATTCCGATAATCATCAGCAACTTTCCCTTAAATATATCCTTGTGGATACTGATGTACCTTATTACCAATAGCAACCTTCTCCTGTTCTGGAAAATAGCTATATCACGCTCTACTGGGATCGATCTATTATTACAGATAGGACTATTACTGCTAATAGACCCGATATAGTAATAATAGACCGATCTGAGAGTTGTGTAATGTTAGTCAATGACACTATTCCACATGACGAGAATCTATTGAAAGCTGAAAACGAAAAATTACTAAAATACTTAGACTTGGCTCACAAGGTTACCGCCATGTAGCGTATGAAATTGACTACCATTGTTCCGACAACGAAGAGCTTCGACCAACATCTTAAGAAGCTCTCATTAAACAGTTGGATTAAGGGCCCGATACCAAGAGTAGTTATTTTAGAAACCGCGCGCATTGTGTGGAGTTTCCTGTCACTGCAGCCATAACCTTTTTATTAAATAAATGGATAAGAAGGTGTGTAGCTGGCTTTACTATTATTATTTGCTAACTAGCTGTCACCAGCGACTCCGTGCGCGCGGAATTAGAAAAAAACTTAATTAGAAGCCTATGTGTTCTTCCAGACTGTGTTCTATCAATACCGAATTTCACCGAAATCCTTGCAGGCGTTCTGGAGATACCTTGTAAAAACATCCATCCATTCATCTAATCTAAACATTGGCATTTATAATAATAATATTAGTAAGAAAAGATTTTATAAATTACTTATATGTCATGTGTTAATAATGTTGTAAAATTCTAATGTCACAAAATCTTTTTTTTTAACATAAATTAGAATTTTCACTTTAGGAAAAACTAACCTCAAAATAAATTACAGTGTCATAGCCCAAATCTGAAAGTGTAACTAACTAGTAGGTAGTTTCTTGGTAAAGTGTAGACCTCATCTCTAAAGCCAGCTACACACTTTCAGTTTTAATTGAACAATCACAATATGTCTTAGCATAATCCGTGAAATAATAATTAAAGACATTGTCAAAACAAGTGACTTACGGCCACACTCAGAGATACTTAAGCTCTTTATAGATTTCTCATACGTAAAGTTTCCAAAAACCCTTAGTGTATCTCAGGGATTTTGGAAACTCAATTACCAGTGCCTCAATTCAAAGTATGTACCGATCAATGAGAAAAAAAATCCCAAACACATTCCCTAAACAAATATCTCTTGGAACCAATAACTTTCAATGGTATCCCACAATATTCACCAACGCGTCGGTCCTTCTTTAGGCAGCCTATTTCTTTAAGTCGTTCTTAATGTTGCAGTTTTTTGCCGTCACTGCTCAAGTATTTTATAATTGATACGTCGTGTGAATAAATAAATACATACGTAATTTTTGTTTTCAACAAGCGTTAATTGTTGCATTCTTGTTAGGCTAACTTTCTTTTAAATGGACGAATGTGTGCTGTGATAAAATTTATTAAAGCGCGCTCAACGTCGGATCTGTTGTCACACTTAGAAATGATTTTTGGTGTTTTTTTTAGTAGTTAGATAAGTATAGTTTCTTGACTTTATCGGTTCTAATTGAACTAGAACTCGTAAAAACTATCTCTATCAAAATTAAATGAATCACTCAAGAGAAATCTAAACTTATGTAAATAAGATAGGATAGGTTTAAGTCAGGAATTCCCAAAGCTTCTTTTTTTGTAGACGACTTTTAAAGTTTTAGTAGTTTCTTTTCTTCTTTAAGTTGAGAACCTTCAACTTGATTTGACCACATCGTTCATAAGCAGAGTTTACAGTTTTGTCGCCTTGGGAATCGTTGATTTAAATGAGACATGCATTTGTAACATAAATCACAATATCTACTTATTACAATGCTTATATGACGACCTTTTACAAAATATGTTACAACCTTTTACAAAATAGCTTACTAGCAACAAACAGTTTCAGTATAATATATTAAAGTTGGCCACTGACGTGTTTAAATCATATGCACTTTTATTTTGCAAACTTTATACAATATCTTATCAGAACGTAATTTATCAGGCAAACGGTTAATATGATTCACAAACGATCAGAGGTGTAAAGCGCAAGTCAACTGATGCGAGGTGAATGTGAAGGGGCGCGAGCGAGCGCGGCGCAGCCCCGCGCGGGCCGCAGCACACTGCGCGCGGCGCACTCCCGGCGGCCGCCGCGGAGCCCGGCCACGCCCTCGTACGCCCAAGTCGCCCGGCCAATGGCGCGCGCGCCCCACCGCGCTGGGGACGGGGCGTGGGGCGGCGCGCGGGGCCTGGCGGCGGGCGGGGCGGTCGAGTGGTGCGCCGCGCCGGGGGCTCCGGGCGCCACTCTCGCCCCGAGAGCCACTAGAGGCTGAGCCGTCGAGTGGCGTGAGTGGCGTCGAGTGCGGCCGGTCGGATGTCCGCGGAGGGCGGCGGCTACTCGCCGTGTCCGGCGGAGGCGCTGCCGGAGCTGAGCGCCGCCGAGCTGGCGATGAGCCTGTCGCCGAAGTCGGCGCTGCTGCAGCAGAACCTCTCGCAACTGCAGCTCCAGCATTCTACGCCTTTCTCCGTCACCGACATCCTCTCGCCGATAGAGGAATACCGCAAATTGGAGCTCGCGAACAATCCGCCGTCGCCGTACAGGTGCGTGCATCGATCGGGAGCGGACGGGGGCCGCGGGGCCGCGCGGGGGGCGGGGGAGCCGACCTCCACCCGCTGATTTTTCGAGTGGGCCGAAGGTCTCGAGAGTACTCGACCAACGCTCGTAGTCGAAGGATATAGTTCTGTGACGTTTGTTTGTGCAGGTATGTTGTGATCGGCGGTCAAGTGAGATGCGATGTGAGTGCGAGTGCAGGGTCGAGGACGCGCCGCGCTAGCTCGCCGCGCCGCCGCGCCGCCGCGCCGGCCGTTCGGGCCTCGGGCCGTTAGGGCCAACATCGCGATAACTTACTTATATATCGTAGATAAAAACAACCAGCTCGACTTATCCTCGATGGTGATGTTTGTCCGCGAGCCGGCCAGTACCGGCAGCTAGCCGCAGCTAGGGGTAGTGAGGTGTAGCGGCGCGCGGGGGACGCCGGCCGAGATGACACTCGAGGCGTATATGCATATGTATGTATATCCATCATTATACCATTTGTTTCGGTTTACTGAAGCTTCGAGTGATCTACAAACGTTGCACTTTATTTATACTCGATATTTAAATAAACTTCGTAAAGATTTGCATAGGTTTTAAAACATCAACGCTGGAACTACTCAGATTGATTAATTTTAACGAAATTTTAAATCTTTAATAAAACATAATGCGATTTAGTTAACTATTATAAAATAAACAAACGATCAAACAATAAACAATGTTGACGCTATTCAATACTGGTAGGCCTATTAGAATTTTGCAATTTTATTTGTGCGAAAAATTACGTTAATTTTCCTCCGTGTTTGAACAAAGATAAAAAACAAGAAATACTTTTGTATTAAAACTAGGATATGCTATTTCGATATACAATGATAGGAAGGTTAATTATAATTTACTAGGACTGCTAGTAACACTTAAAAATTAGTAATGATATCTTAACCTAATAACATAAACATAAACCTAATAACAAAACTATGGATTAATATTAATAATCCTTTTATAAATATTATATCTTTGTATTATACAAGAATAACATAAAGATAAAGTATATCTAGCCTGATTTATTATTAAAACTCAACTTAAAAGTCGATTAAGTTAAAATTAAGTCATCCGAAGTCGTTGAAGTTTTTTGTATCGAAATTTTGTAATGGAAGTAAATATGTACGAAATACAACATCTTTATCTTAATAGAAATGTTTGGATTTCAAAAGATTTATAATAAATACCGAATTATAGGTTTTAGTAATAAATTTTTATATGACCTATTTCTAAAACTAGCGGCTTGTATCCTTCGCACGGGTGATTGTTTTTTAATTAAACATTTAATAATAATACTAGTTGTAGTCCTCGACTCCGTTCACGTAGAATTAAAGAAAAACGTAATAAGTACTATGGTACTACTACTAACGTAATACGTAATAGGTTCTACATTTGTGCCAAATTTCATCAAGATCGGTTCAACCGTTCCGGAGATATCTTCAAACAAACATCCATCCATCCAAACATTTGCATTTATAATATTAGTAAGATTAAGTGATAATATAACATCTATGTAGTCTAAAAGTTAAAGAACTATGTGTTTTTCTAGATTATGTTCTACATTTTATGCCTTATTTCAGCGAGAACCGTTTAGCCGTTGTGAAGATATGAAGTAACAAACATCCATCCATCCATCATTTAAAGCTTTTGCATTTTTTTAATAATAATACTAGCTTTTACCCGCGACTCCGTCCGCGCGGAATAAAAAATAGAAAACGGGGTAAAAATGATCCTATGTCAGTTTCCTGGTTCTAAGCTACCTGCCCACCAATTTTCAGTCAAATCGATTCAGCCGTTCTTGAGTTATAAATAGTGTAACTAACACGACTTTCTTTTATATATATAGATTGATACGTAGTTAGATAGAAATTTTTTTTTAAGGATCACGTAGAGTACAAAAATAAAATAACTAAAAAAAAAATTAAAAATTGATTATTATTACAGTATTTTTTTTCGATAGGCGAAATACGGTCATTTTAAATATTAGATGATGTCTTGATTTACATTCAGTACCTAATATTATTAATATTAACCTCAAAAAAACTATTCTAATTAAATTGTCTAATTTTATAGTCCAATTCTAAGTATATTGCTTTTAAAGTTAGTTAAAACTATATATGTCTATACAGAGGGCCTAGCACGGAAATATTTCGAGAAAATTTTCGTAACGTAGGTAAACGACAACATTTGTATTAGATTTGTGCAGCGCGTAACGGACGTACGGTAAACTATACTGTACTTTTTCGTGCTAGGCGCCCCGTTCACCGGTGGGCCTAATATTATAAACTAGTTTTTACCCGCGACTCCGTCCGCGCGGATTAAAAAAAATGCACAGAAAATAAAAAAGTTCCTATGTCCGTCTCCTAGTTCTAAGCTACCTCCCCATCAATTTTCAGCTAAATCAGTTCGACCGATCTTGAGTTATAAATAGTGTAACTAACACGACTTTATTTTATATATATAGATGCGAATGTATGGATGGATGTTTGTTTGAAGATATCTCCAGAACGGCTCAATGGATCTTGATGAAATTTGGAATTGTATAGAACATAATCTTAAAGAACACATATGCTTCTTATTAAGTTTTATTTTTATTCCGACGGAAAAGCAAGCGACAACTAGTCCTAAATAAAAGAAATTGTCCCCTTTATCAATTTGAAATGCGCCATCATTTAAAATAATAAAATCCAAAAAAATTATTTACATAAATATATTTGTATTAAAATATTGTATTCATAATGTCAAGATAAAACTTGAGCCTTCATTACTAATATTTATTTAACGTATGTCAACGAACAACAATGAAAAATATTATTTATCGATTATATTTTCAAGTTGTGTGAATATTACTCCTAAATATTCCTATTTTTATTTGAGTTAGGAATTCATATAGCTTAGATGCTACCGTATATCTAATACAGATTGAAGCTAAAAAGTTAGTCTTCTTTTTATCCGACTAACATGAGGGTAATTTTTTCGCGTATGTACCTTTTTCTTTATGTATGTGGATTTGTTTAATTGTGACGTTAAGAAATCTGTTTTGACATATCATTTTGACATGTAGTTACTTTTTTAATTCAACACTAATCAAAGGTCTTTATATCGTACAGCCAATATGGCGGCTGTATTTTTAATTTGACAAGACATTGCGTAGCGTCGAAGTGTTTACCGTACACGAGTGGTGACGGACTCACGCCTGTCGGTTTGTGTGCCTTGCATTTAGTCAAATGGTCATTTACATGTCTATAAACAGAATTTAAGATGTACGCGAAAAAAGTAAACAGATAAACAATGAGACGGATTCGTTGACGGTTTTCCATTTCTTTAGTTCGAATAAAGCAGGGCTTAATTGAAAATTTGAATTAAGTAATATAATGGTCTTTCTTCGTTTAACTTCAAATTAAAATCTAAAAATGATTATTGATTTTTAATTTTGCTATTCTTAAATTACATTGTCACATAGTTACTTCGCTCTTAAGTATCGAATAAAGAAAATAAATAACTTAATAAACTCCAAATACCTAATGTCAATTAACATTCAAAACAAGACGCAAATTAAAAGATAACAACCTCTAATCCAATCAAATTACACCAAATTTGAGCGACCTAACCTAAAATTGTTCGCGGTAAATTTCCCGCCCTGTCAAAACTCAATTTGTCAAGTCAAACATCGTAATGGGGTGTTTCAACACCCAGATACGATAGATCGTGTTAATTTCTACGTGGTGACACATAAGGTTCGAAATTGAGTGTAAATTGCTCGGGTAGTATAGGGATGATTTACTTATCGATATATTAAATAGTAAAAAATAAAAAAAACAATATTAAAAACGTGCGTCATCTAAGTAAATATTACCGACTTATTTTCCTGAAAATCCTATTACTTATTTAAACTGAATAAGGAAAAATAGAATAGACACAATTCATTTAAAGGACCCGTTTTATTTACAGGTTCGTTCGTTAGAAATATCCTGTAAAATTAGATTAAGAAGATCAATATAGCTGTTATTTAATTCTAAATCGATAGATAGTTTTTTATTGATAGGTGCAATCCCTATTTTTATATCTTCGTACCGTTTAACGGGATGGGTAGGGGCAGGGGATTAAATTGTGTAAATAGGGATTAGAGAGATAAGCTCGCTTTTGTTTACAGTGACGGGTTGCCGCCTGGCGCCGCGCCGTTACCGCGGGTGCGTTCGGGACTCGTTTACGCCGCAATTTCAAGCGACCACCCATTCATGATTACTGTCACTGACAAGCACAGATTATAGAATTAAAAAAAAATGCGATTGACATTTTGGGCGCCAAATCCTTACATCTATAATGCGTGAGCGTGAGTGAAGTCACAGAATTAAATTGACTTCCCACTTAAACTAAAATGTCAAAATCAAAAAATCTAATCGTTATCTTTCACCATAAGAGGATAATTTAGGACGATATGTTGTTGATGTTTTATTATTAAGAAATATGTAGGTACTTAGTTGAATAAAAATTAATGTAAATATTAATATTTTAAAATTATATCCCAATGCGGTACTAGGCCCTTTCCAGAAATGCTTCTGAAGTCATTTTTCGACCACATCGCCACTTAAAAAACATACAGTCGATAACCTCCTTCTTTTTGAAGTCGGCTAAAAACCAGATCGGATCTTGATTAAGCTTTAGTTTATTCATAAGTTAGGTCGGTGATATCGTAAGTATTTTTTATATAACTAAACGATAGGATATTTCTCCTTTTTATGCGTCCCCTACTCCGCTAAATCCACTTTCCTTTCACATCATTTCTTTTTAAGAAAAATGTGAGAAGGGAACGTGGCCTATAATTAAACCTCCGGCACGCACACTCATCAGACGGAACGCGGACTTGCTTCCACTTGACGCCTGCCTTATGGATGAATTGTCGTAGTATTTCACCAGTCGACCCGGCCCATTCGTGCACCTAACAAATATTGTTGTTGCGGTATCTACCGCTATTAATTATTTTTGTAGTTGTAGTCTGTTTGTACTTGAGCACTAATTCTGAGCGATCATGAGACATTTGAATTCATGGGTTCCAGGAGCGGCCATCTGCGTTTTGATAATTGCTTCCACATCTTTTCGACTCCAGTTATTAAGATTCAAACTTTACAACGATTTGTAGGCAGTCACGAGTGTTTGTTTACCCAGTACGACACCAGATTGGCTCAATTTATTTTACATGTAGGAAAGGTCACGCTTGGGTCAGCCCTCTATGTTATAGATAGTAAATCTCGTAAAAACCAACAGTGTCTTGTCTAAAATTGCGTACCACCATGAAGTTTGTATGTAACTATAACTTCAGATGTCTCCGCAGGTCGAATTCTTCAGGGAGCAGTATCAACTCGCCGCTGGGGCCGGCGTCTTGCGGCATGACGGCCAACCCGTACGCGGTGCCGCTGTACGGCGGAGCGCCGGTGCAAGGCTACGGCTGCGCACCCGCAGACCTACCGCACTACGGAGATATGCGCGGCGCGAGCTGGTATCCCGCATCAAACGACCCCAGGTTTGCCAGTGAGTCTGCACATCAAGTTATTTTTTTCTGCTACATCAACTTATATTTAAATATATTAATAATGTCGGTTTCAGTGCTAAAAATGCTAAAGTTTTCACTTCAACTAAAATGAGTTTTAGGGCACTAGAAAACAAGCTAGGTTTGACTCACTCATGTAGCGACACTATTACAAAGTTAAGTAACTTAGATAAAAGTTATCTCACCTGTAGGTATAAGAAAATTATTGTTATCATGTTTTTACTAAGGGAATTTTATGCCTAAATTATTGTTAACCGAAATTATGTCAGTTATTCTTTAAAATAATAATTTAGTCGTAAACACTTGATCCTATAATTAAAAAAAACGAATGCTATCAGATTGCAGTGCAATGTCCCTTTGTCAACACCATTAAGAGCACAGTAAAAACATTTAAAAAGGTAAAGTCTGCGTGCCTCCGCGCCCGCTCCCAGTATTTGTAACCTTAGATTAACTGCAAGATAGATAAGACACGCGTTGCAGTTTTATGCCTATTTCCAAAGCTAGCGTAAGATTACCCATTGTTTATATGTCTATCTAGTCAATATTTTTGATATTTAAGAGTTATTATATTTTCTCCTAATTGCTTTTCGCTTAGTAAAGATTGTCATCACGTGTCATCAGTTGCTTTTGGTATCAATTTTATTATTAGAAAAGTCTTTTAATTAATAAGTGACTAAAATCATGTTCTGTAAGTAAATACATTATTTTTTCTGTAAAGAAAATAGTTTTATGCATTACTTTATTACGGTAATGGTAATATTACCTTAAGTGTCGCATTTATTTCAAAGCTATTCATTGATCTGTAACTTGATCTTTGACGGGAGTGCGTCGCGGGAGATCGGATATCCCCTTTTGATAAGTCAACACCTTTGTAATTTAATATTATCTATAGTTTGTTTATTAATTACCGACAACACTTGTTGGTTTGTACAGAACAATATTACGACAAATTTTGATATTGTTTTAGTAATCAAATTTATATAAAAAAACAATTTATTTTGTACGTATTTTTGATCTAATATTTATTGTGATAACGCAAATATGAACTGTTTACGGACTATTAATAGACATGATGAATATTCTATGATACGTAATAAAGTAGGTCCTTAATAAATTCACATAAATGAACTCTTGTAAACTATATATAACTTCAAACTTTCTTGGTTTTTACTAATATACTGTGCGTAAGAAACGGGATTCTTACCACGATTAGATTGTTCGAGCTCCCGATATTTCGATCGCCGAATCAGAAAGAAGGTAGAACGATACGGCTATCTTTAACATTATTTACACTACCGCACAACACCAGTCAACCCGTGAACATGGCGCATGCAACTGTGCCGAAATATCGGGAGCTCAAACAGCCTAATCGTGGTAAGAATCCCGTTTCTTACGAACAGTATATCTTGTAAACTAATCCTAAAGCTGGCTGAAAATATAGTTTTAAGTACAGTCGGATTGTTCAATTAAAACGTGCGTTTGTAAGAAACATTCTAACTGTTAGTCTTGTGCTCTAAACTGATGGCGTGTAACCGGCTTGACTTAAGCCTACTACACACCTTCAGTATTCAACAAAAAAAGCTATTCTTTGATAGAATTTAATTTAATTATACCTTGAAGGTGATCGGATTCTCTTGATACTTAATTAACAAACTTCACGACTCGATGAAAACAATCTCTGTATTGTCCAAATACAACTCAACATTTTGCCAAACTAATTTCAAAAGCTCACTCGAGAAACAAGATGGCGTCGACCGCGCTCCAACGCCGGAAGACAATGATAGGAAGATAGCCATCGACAATGGAATTATGTTACACCATAAAACAAAGTTGAAGTTACAGCTTCAATTTACTTTAATATTCATTTTAGTTTAATGGCATAATGCTATAGCTATATTATTAATACTGAAAATATTTCAAGCGGCACAGTAGGTACAGAATTGTGGTGCCATATTTGATTTTTTTATCTATATTTTTACAAAGTAAAATTTTAAAGTTAACATGCTTAGTTGTGTCAAAGTAGTTAATGTTATTACAACCTCCCTTCCAAATAACAACGGATAACAAACTCAAAAAAAAATGATCTATGTGTAATTAAAAGAGCGTCGGTGGCTCAGGGGTTAAACGCATGACTTACAATCTGCAGGTCCTGGGTTCGAATCCCGACATGTACCAATGTGTTTTTCGATTTTCGATTTACATATGTACATTTTTACGGTTAAGGAAAACATTGTGTTGCAACCTGCACATATCTGAGAAGAAATTCAATGATATGTGTGAAGTCAACCAACTCGCACTCTGCCAGCGCGGTTGACTATGGCCTAGTCATCCTTAACTTGGGGTAGGTTCCGAGCCACTCCGTGGGGACGTATAGTGAGCTGATGATGATGATAGTAAAATAAGTATTTTTGAAAACAAGAACCGAATACAAGATTTTCCTCGTCAAAATCGAGCAATTTCCATAATATTTATGCCTTAAATTAATATAGTTACAGGTTAAGGTCGAGAGAGCTTATGATGTATTTAGAAAGGCAAATATAAAAATTAATTACCATTACTTCGTACCAAGAAAGATTTTTTTTCCTGTAAGTGTCTCTCAACATGCTCAAGCATCATTAAACTCTCAAATCTGAAAACAAATGTTCCTCACCGCTGAAGCGCACCCGAAAACAGATTAAAACGGTAACATTCCATTTAAGCGTAAAACACGCTCTCGAATGTCGTCCACCGAATTATTATACCACTACAGAGGTAAGAAGTGTGTAAGAAAAAGTGGTCCGAGTGCGTTGCCTTGCGGCACGCCCGGCTCCCGTGAATACCTGTACTAGGGAGTTGTGTAGGTAGAGACAAAATAAGCAATTCCGTCGATCGGTCCCATGTTTGTCCACCACTAGAGCCTTGGCTACGTAAACACGAAGCCTCACGTCGGCAAATAGCGTGAGGTCGAGGCAGTCGAAGGCTCGCCTAAAATCATTTTTAGTTTAGCCCACGTAATGCGATGCAAGTTGAAATATAGATAAATATGCGTTGCCCACTCGAGTCGCTACTTCAGTCACTTCAACAAATCTTGTATCATATCGACGACACCTTTAAAATTTAAACAGAATTTGCGGCTTGTTTATTGAACCTAATTTTCATTGTCAAAGTATTTTTTTATTTGTGTACTATGTACTGAGCTCAATTTAGTATTTACCCTAGTATAGTATAGACATTTGTTAATTTAATTTAGTTTTTATTGTTTCTATTTTCAAGTGATAAAAGCTAATTACCATCACATCTGTCACTGGCAAATTCGGTAACAGTAATCGTGTTAAAATCGTCGACGGCCGTAACAAAAACCCGGTATCCCCCCGCGATAGAGTATCGGAGAATGTTGCCAGCGCTAAATAAACGCGCCCGCTGGCAAATTGTGCGTGAATCAACATCGGGAATAATAGCCCTATTGTATTACCATCACTCCCCTCATGCCTGTAAAAACAGTGGCTCTATCAGACGCGCTTGATCGGAAAATGATGTAGACGATGTGACGACACATTTGATAGTTATTGTTCTCGCGGAAGATCACAACTATGGGATAAATTAAATTAGCTAATCGACATTATTTCACACAGCTGATAAATTATATTTGCATTTTGAATTTTCAGATATTCATATTTGTGCTGACTTAAGTGTTTTTGTAAACTTTTATTTTGCTATTTTATCAGGAAAAGTTACATAACCATAGCGAATTTATAATTTGTAATGTAAAAAGCGTTGAAAACCTAAGTCGAAATGGGTTGGTAAACATTGGCTTCCTGGTATAAAGGAAGACAAATGCGGCCGGCTGCTACTGACGCGTCCACTCGCCGCATTAGACGAAAGCTAAGTGACGCTCTCGAGGCCGCAGGCGGTTTTAATTTGAGGCTGACCGGTGCCGAGTGCCTTTGACTCCGTTTGATGTACGCCACTCGGACGCTCAGGTATCGCGAACATTGATTTATGACACGTTTGAAAAAGTTTTGCTTATGTTTTTCTGACCATAGAGTTTGGAGTTTATGTTGGTACTTCTTGGTTTTGGACTATATAGACTATATAGATTGTGTTATGTTTTTGAATCTTGTGTAGGTCTCCCCTCGTTGTGTCTAGATACAAAATTTAAAATCTGCTTTATCTTTCTGAATGACTATTAGATTGTCCAGTAGCTTTACTTTTAAAACTAAAAAAAAACACATTCAATCAAACAAAATGATGCATTTTAGTTTAATCTGTTGCAATACAAGTAAAATATCGAACAGTAGAATTGAGCAGATGACGTGTCGGGGTCCGTTCGCGAAATCCATTAGTTGTGAGTAAATATTGACCGGCGACAACGCGACTCTGCCCAGCGCACGTATGTTCTTCACGTACAGATCGACAATTTCACGTATAAAATTTTCTGTAGACACACAAACATAAAGACAAGTGGTGTGGGAAGAACTATGAGGATGGGTAATTCGGTAGCACGTTCGTTGTCACTTATATTGGAATTTTATTTATATCTTAGTGTTTTATTTTCGTCACTACATAGATTATTTCTGACAAACATACTTCTAAGAGAATTTAAAAACTAAGCATAGTCTGCGTTACTTTTTATTCAATATAATTATTTTGCAAGAGCGTCGGTTGCTCAGAGGTTAAACAATTGACGTGTAATCTGTAGAGCTTGGGTTCAATCCCGCCTTGTACCTACCGTTGATCTAACGTTCACACGTTGAAGAAAGACATCGTGATGCAACCTTCTCATATCTGTGAAGAAATTCAAAGATATGTGTGAAATCAACCAGCACTAGGCCAGCGTGTTTGACTATGGTCTAGTCACCCCTAACTTAGGGTAGGCTCCGAGGTCAGTGGGGACGTAAAGTAAGCTGATGATGAAATATTTCGCAGAAGTGACATTTCAACAAGCACATTCAAAAATATATTTAACAAAGATAACATTAAAGTATAACTTCAACAAAACAACAAATTGTAAATCGGCAACATTTCGATTTGTTTAACTTTCACTAAAAACCTCTTTGGTCATGTTTTTTTTAAATTTCAAGTGTGTTAATGTCATCCAAGTTTTCCTCTTGCCTGTATTTATTTGGAATGCTTTAAGTATATCGTGAAATCATACGTAAATCTTATAATATTAAATTACACATTCGTCGTTTGAGTTTTTGTATATTTTTAAATTATTTCTTAGTAAGGGCCAGTTTTATACTTATATATGATACTTTGATTCATGTTCCTTCATCTCCATCATCTTCCATTTTTTTACCTTTGATGTTGCTGTTTAAAAAAAACTTTTATCTTATCTAATATTATAAATGCGAATGTTTAGATGAATGGATGGATGGATGGATGGTTAAATTGATCGATGTTTGTCTGGAGGTATCTCCAGAACGGCTCAATGGATCTTGATGAAATTTGGTACAGATGTAGAACATAGTCTACAAGAACACATAGGGTACTTATTAAGTTTTTTTTTTAATTCCGCGCGGACGGAGACGCGGGCGAAAGCTAGTAATAAATATTATTGAATGTCAAATACATATTCAACATAGATATAGTATGTTAATGGACAACAATGTTGAGAGTCGACACCTAGAGGGCGTCCCGGCGGGGTCCGTCACGTGCAGCTCTGCCGGCCCCGGCCAATTTCACGGCAATTGCCCGGTCATCAAACACACTCCCACTGTCCACGCGTTAAAGATTTTCAACTAGAGAGCACGGTCTGAATTATAATATCAAAATCTAATACCAACCTTTGGAACCGAGAGCAATTTCATATTTACAACAATATTTCAGCGAGAAAATTGCTTAGTGCTTTTCCGAAAATACTATATCTAAATGTTGGAAGTATTACCTACATCTAACTTCCTCAATTAAAATCAAGATGTAAGCATATTTTAGTCTACAGAGGATTATTTCTAACAGCTAATTTAAAAAAAAAATGTACCCAAAACATATTTTCGTTTTCAAAATCTGCTATAATAAATATTTAGTAAGCAATAATCTGTAATACAATCAGCTGTTCGGCAGCCATCTTGATTAGAACAATGACTTTCAATTCATCAAATTGTGATACATATCTACATACATGGTATAGGTTGCCGGTGACCGAAGCCGTCCGGCCATCTCCCTTTGCAATTACTACAGCATTTGTTGTGAAAACATTATGCATTCTCAGTTCTGACCCCGAAAACTGTAGCTAGGGTTGTAGATTTATTTCACTAAGAAATGGCGGGAAACTATTATGACAGGTTTGTTTTTTAATTTTGGTTAAAGGTAACGAAGAGGCGTGTTGTCTTATTCGCATGTCAAAATTATGATTCTTCTACAATATACATATAGAATTTAAGTTGTTTTTTATGAGTGTTGTTCGTCATGATTTTATAACATTTGATATGTAGGACATGTGGATAAAAAACTACAAACATCTGTTAACTGTCGCGTCATTAAACGCTTTTATTCTATTAACCCTCATAAAAGGTAAAGTGCCCGATCAAAATAACTACAATTCGATTAATATACGATTTTAAAGATTCCCCGACTCGATAACAAAATGTCCGTCCCTATTGACGTTTCTACAAAGCGCGGCAGACTATTTTTTTCTTACATTGATGTGGCAAAGATACGGAATAATACAGCCAAAACAGAAGCGTAGAGGTCCTACAATGGCGACGAAAGTAAGACAGAATGGGGAGTTATATTGAAAGACCCTTTTCGGAACTTGAGTGTTGTGTAAATAGAATGAACTCTGAATCCGTCGGGTATAATGCGTGGAACATTGCCCGGTCTTACACCAACTGCCGAAATGACGGCTGAATAATGGATATTTTTATGGTGAAAAACGTTCTAAAATGTTCAATTTTATTTTATTGCTCTTATACTTATAGTAATTTTATATAAGTAAATTCTGGTAATAATTTTCACAAGTGTCGAAAAATCCGTGCGCCGCAGTAACGTTAAGCAAGAATTGCTCTCGTCCATATTTATTTTGTTTTTAGATAGTTAACACGGAATGAATGAAAATTACTCTTTAAATATGCTTAAATTTCGGCTGCTCAATTTTATTTTTGTCTTTTTAATACAAGTACTTAGGTAAAAAGAGTAATCTAATCTTAACAGTGGAATAGCGCTGCGACTTTAAAAATACGAGCTTTCGATCGAATGTCCTCTTAAACTTCGATAGGCACAGTTTACAACCATTTGTCGTCGTTATCAACACATTAAGAAACATTTATAAGCTAACATCGGTTGCAATATACTGAATTAAATTTGAATCGTTTGCAAATTATTTTATAGTTACATGCAGAAAATACTTTAAAAAAAGCCCTGCCCTGTTTTGTACCATAAACATGTAATAAATAAATATAGGAAACTGGGAAATATGTAAAATTTAATATGCATTTAAAATAATAAAATAAAACTCTAGGTATATTTATTACCGTCCAGCTATACTCGAAAATATTAAAATATTCTCATATCATAAGATAAATGTATTAAATAAATGATATTTTGTATGTTTTCATTTTAGTAGTAGTTATAGAAATAAACTTATATTCCACTTTTAATATAAAAAAACGCTATTTTGAATCTGTGCAAAATAAAGCAGTGCGGAGCAGAGCGTTCAGCGCGCGGGAAACGTCTAGTGTCATTAGCGAAAATGGCGGGCTGACACTTGAGCGTAGCCAGCGCGAGGAGTTTAATTTTTTCATGCTGTTATTAATTCCTTTTTTTACGTAATGATAATGGGACGCGCTGGGACGTTTGTGACAATGTAATTAAAATTGTAAAATTTCCGCTTTAAGTTATCATCATCATTTTTTCCCTTGAAACTTTTTAATCTGTACGTACGCTATTACATCGCGAAAGCCATTATTGCTCTCAACATCTACCTATAAATGTTTTGTTGACGATCTTCATTATCAAGAAATAAATTTATTTATCTGTTAAGTCTTGGTCTGCAGCTTGATGTATTTATGCAATTTATTTTTTAAATTAGATTCAGATATGAAAACTTAGGCAATATGAAACCGACTTAATATACGAACAATAAATGTTAGAAATTCATACATTATAAACATTGTTAACGTCAATTACTACAGATTTTATGTCCGCTTTTCCTAATGTAGCCTTAAATTTTAATATGAAATTTAATTGTTTTTTTTTAATTATCGACGTTCTATAATGATCGTCATATGTTTTCATCTGCCAACACCTTACTTATACTTTGGTAGTGTATTTGAGCGGCTGCTTTAGTTTCCAGGCTGATGACATCGACGTCGGGCGGCATGGGCCACGTCAACAACATGGGAGGGCTGGCGGCGTGTGCTGGACCAGACGCCAAGCCGATGCAGTTCCCGCTCGCGCAGCGTAGGAAACGGAGGGTGCTTTTCACACAAGCTCAGGTGAGATAGAACAAATTCTGGTCTCTAAGTTTTAAAATTAAGTCAGAATTAAGAAAAACAATAGTGAAATAGTACGTTCGTAGTATCATTACGGGTAGAAAATGAGAGACGCAATACGATGCTAATAACTCGACTAACACGAGGAGGTAAGTATTTTTTGAGTAAAAGCCTTGATCGTTTTCCAAACGTGAGATTTACGGGTTATAAAACCTTCTTCGTGTTATTAAGTTAAAGTTAGTCAAATCATTTATCTTACTTTATATCAAAGATGAAGATAAGCTTACTACGTGAGGACAACTCAAGCATGTTAACAACAATTTAAAGATATATACGCAGTTTATCTTGATCGCACCAGGGAGCGCTGACATGATTAATATTAACCTCACGCACCCTGTCTAAACTTTTGTTCACTTAACCCTTAAACTGCGCGCACTTTGTCCGCCAACCCTCCAGACACGGGGGTGCATTATTTGCCGATCATTTTACAAATAAAATACGCATGGGGTGTTTACCTGGTGGATTTAAAGCTCGCTGTTCACGGTTACTTATTATTTTAATATAATTTTTTCCCATCTTTCAAAAGTAAGTCCAACTTCAGTACCTTATTGTAAAACTAAATGTAATATGGAAAGCTCTCAATTTCTGATTTCCATATATTTTTTTTAACTTATTTTTTATCGGGATTCGAACGTACTTTGTTTTATAAATGAGAGGTATTCTTAATCCCTATGCTGTAGGGTACAATCGTGTGAGGGCAGTAAAAATCTGACAGACATAAAACTGTCGTTAGTAGTCGGCCTTACAACGCTCCGTCGGGGGAGACGTCTCGCCTCGTCTTTATATAATTTTATTTGCGAATACGAATTTATTTTACCATATTATATTTATCTCAATCATTTTTATTTGAATGTTAGTTTTGTAACGAGCAAAATAAAAAAACATATTTTTTTTAAATACAGATAATGAACAAAAGGTATTTTATTGTGCAAATAAAAAACAAAGAAAAAATATATCGACGAATTGAGAACCTTCTAATTTATGTGAAACATCTATAGGCTCACTTGTAAACCGATTTGTTGGCGTGGCGACGCTTGCCGTGGCGACAGGTCGCCACGCCATACTAAGGTATACATATTATTTTAATAATATTTAATATTATTTATTATTATCATTATATTCATTATTATCATTATTATTATTTATTTAATTATAATGTTTAATATTTTATGCATATTACTTGTACAGACACGATGTTTCACATCTGCCAGGCGTCCCATGACGGCTCACAAGTTTTTTTTTGTAGTCGGTTTAATATATAAGAACGAAAAATTCATAATTCTTAAGATTTAGTGCGTAAAACATTTTTTTTTATTTCATTATAGAATCATAATTTCGATGGGTCCTATGAACAAGGGCAAGTAACAAATTGGTGATTTTTATTTTCTTGTGTTAAATCTTCATCATCATCACCAGTTAGGGGTGACCTCCTTGTTTATCAACAACATGTACAAAACGAAATACACATTTAAATGTTATTTTTTGTTGAAGTAAAATGGCCTAAGCGACCTATTTCCCTATATGGTTGAAACTTTGAGAGCCTCTCCTAAAAAGATGTCAATTTGCACATTGGCCCTTATTCATAGGAGCCATCGATTGATTTATTTATTTGTTTAATTATCTACTTATTGTAAAAACTTTTTATAGAAACTTTATAGAAGTTTAAATATGACAAGTATAATATTAAATGGCTTTTTTAGTTACACTTTATCCTACAAGTCGAGAAGTAAATCGTACAATTTCAGAGAGATGGAAGTAGAATGGTATAATGAGGGTAGGAAACCGGGTCTGTATACCGCAGGGGGGTGGCGGTGGGGTAAATTAGAGGTCAGACTTATAGACCCTAATATACAATGTATGTATTTAATCGAATCGAACTATTTAAATTAAGTAATGAATACATATTTATCGTAAACATTTTTTTGATTCGCCTTTTGTAATAAAGGCAACGAAAATGAATAAAAAAAAACAACACCGTCTCTAAATGCAAATATGTAAATTAAAAAAAAAATCAATTTATTTTAAAATTTATCACGCTTTGATCGGCTTTTGTTTATTAAATTGTGACAACACTCGCTAAACATTTTAGTCAAATCAGTTACTAGGCTAGTGTCGATAGCGCAAGGAAAATTCCCTTGCAGCTTTAACTTCGACTCCGAGACTTGGAACATTACGACATAAAATACTCGATCGATGAAACTCGAAAACATCAAACAACGTCTCGAGTCGAAGAAAACGAAACATCAAGAAGCTACCCCCTGCCCTCCAGCTCCGCATGCCAACCCCCGCTCGCCCAAACACCCCTCGATGATATATAAGTAATTAGACATTCCCGCTACCTGAGCCATATAACGCTAACGTAGCTATTTAATTTGGAAAGGGGATGCCACCCCCGCGGCCCCTCCCACTCCGGCCCCGCCTCCCGGGGGTGAGCTCAGATATGCCACCTATGTTATCCGGATCATGTAATTAATTCTATTCCGGGAAATTTCTCGTTGCCTTTACAGATTTATCGCTTATGTGAGTTTCTATGCTCGCATGTGTGCGTGCGTGTGATTGTTCATCATGTTGCGTAAACATAGATGAAATAAAACAATGAGATATTGAGAATTTCTAGGGTTATTCGAGACATACAAGACCCCAAAAGATAAAACAATTTTATGTACCTATGTTGAAACATGTCCCACACAAACGTATAGACCCAGAAAAGTACACAAAAAAAACTTAGGTACCTACTCATTTGAATTAATTCACTTACTCATCCTACACAAGGCAACTTAAATATTTTAAAGTAATGTTGTATCCTTGCGTCGCAATCGAATAAAGGACTCGCATCGAGTTGAATCGTCGACACGAGTCATGTATTTAGTCAGTACAGTCAGACATAATGACTACATGTCAACTCTAGATTTGCTCCGCCATCTTAAAATAAATGGCAACTTTTTCGTTACGATCTTGTCGATACAGGACAATATAATAAAATGTCACAAACGCGTGCATGTGTACTAAGCTTTATGACATTTTATTGCGTAAGTCACTTAGCAACTGAGATCGCCGGGATTCAAAGATATAAATTATCTTGTGTACGAAGGGATTTACTCTTGTGTGTAATATGTGTAAGTGTCATAAGCGTTCGTTTATCTTTGTTTTCTTTTTTATATTATAAGGTGGTAAAAGAGCAAGCGGTCACCTGAATACGCATAAATAGTGAAGCGACCGCTGCCCATAGACATCTGCAATTCCAGATTCGTTGCCTACCTTTAATCGACAGAGTAGGGAACGCACAGAAAGATGATATATCCTCTTCATATGCGTCCCATCCTCCGTCAAATCCACATTCCCTTCCTATCCTTTCCTTATAAGAAAAGGCTTGGAAGGGAGAAGGGAACGTGGACTAAAATGAGAGTTGGAATAGCGTATATTTATTTTCATGTATGCAGGTATACGAGCTGGAGCGGCGGTTCAAGCAGCAGAAGTACCTGTCGGCGCCGGAGCGCGAGCATCTTGCCTCACTCATACACTTAACACCCACGCAGGTCAGTACCTTTATACACACATACATTTTATGTTGTATGAATTTACAATAATTGTGCATAGCTTCTACTATTCTTCCTTAAATATCTTATCATTGCGAAAACTAAATTGTAGTGAAACTTAGGAAAATTGCATTTCATTTTATTTCAAGTAAGTCCAACTACAAAAACTACATTACTAAAATTAATTCATTACACTTTAATTTGGAGCACTATTTAACAACGATGGTAACTTTATAGTGCCGCATCTTCAAATAAAAAAAAAAACAATAATTTCTCCCTCTTGTCTATACTATCAATTTAAACAGATACAATCATAAATAACATAGCCCACAATAGCCGACCACTCAAGCACAACAATATTAAGGCGTCACCACACGCCCCGAGCGCGCGGCATGTCGGCGACACAGACGACATAAATCAGTTCACAACAGGCAACACCAGCCTCGGGCTATGACCGGGACATCCCCTATTACCCGGATCCAATTACCGAACACAAAACGCCCACGCGGGGACGAAATGCCGCCGGCTAATGTTTTACAACTTCCGTCTGTTGTTGCAACCGAAAAGAAAAACAAATCGGTTAGTTCCGACACATGGGTAACTTCAAAACGAATAAATGGATATGGATGAAATTTGGAACAGATATAGTCTGGAATAGGACATAGACTACTAATTTATTTTTAATTCTATTCTCTTAAAAATAAATTTATAATAATATTTTAATACCAACATATCTATGGGAAAGACCTTAAACTCGTTTATTTTTTGGGGCGTAGAAATTTGTTATGGGCACCATTTTAATTTCTAATATACTGTGCAAGTTCTCTAGGTTACGAGGTCAAAATATAGCTATGAGATGTCTAGTAACGATATTTTTTTATAAATATGTTCACACGGCGATAGTAGGAGACATAGGGTGATTAATATCGCCGAGGGTTATCTCGTTAAAGGCATCTCGTCTCACGCCAGCGGTCTAGAGGACCTCCGATCACCTTTGAGTTGCAAAATTTCACTTGTTTGGATTTTTTTATTCGAGTGCTGTCTTCAAATTGGAGAGCTCTTTGATGACGTCACTGGAGTAACGCAGCGTACCGTGAGGATGCTACGCTGAGGGGATGTTTGTGGCTTCTAAGGTTTTTATTATTATAGTGCTTGGTGAGTTCCCTTTGAAGTATTTAGGTTTTTGATCTGAAGAGGTCAAAAATTATTTATATTGGTTAGTTCCTAATCTTATCACGAATCAATCCAGTAAAAGTATTACAAGTGAAAATTTTATAAAATTTATTCGTGATTTTTTACTGATCCAATTTATCAACGTTAATGTTAAGTGAAAACGTTTAGCGTATTTTGTTTAATAAATTTATATATGCGGCCGCAAATAAACCATTCACGAGTTCAATTATTAATATCTGTCAAAGGCACGCGGCGCACTTTCCCACACCGCGACGCGCGCGAATTCGAATCCTTCACAACAAAGACTCGATAATCTCGGCCGTGTCAATATAAATTTCATAAACTCGGCGTATAACCCCAACAAAGGGCCGCAAACATCCATGAATAATCTCCATTCTGAGGGTGTCAACACCATTTACGACGGAGCGTTTTGAATTCGCGCCAAAACAAACGTCAAACTGACGCGGCGGGAAACAATGACGGGGCCGCGCGGTCAGCGTGCAGCCTGTCGGTGCTGGTTTGCATAGAGCTACAATCGTTTAAATTAGATGTCAGTTGTCAACAATTTTACATTAAATATTTAAATAATTAATGAAATGAAAAAAAAAACACCCAAAGTATAACATATTATGTTGTAAGGAATTCGAAACCATAACGAATAACAATAGAGTTCTTACATAAATCAAAAATTATAAATAAATCCACATCAATTGATCATAAAAAATTCTCAGTAAAAATCATAATTGTATATAAATTAATGGGTTAAAATTTAAAATAATTTAATTTCACCATTCTAATCGGGTTATTCAATTGTTTCAAAAACTTGAATTGTGGTCTGTGCTTTGCATACTTCATTGTTCGTATCATCAAGGGCCTGACTAATTTGACTCATATCAACGTTGATTGGTTAAACTGTGGTGGTTAAACGAGTCCTAATTTACTGCTAGTTTAGATTTATCAAGCTTTGAAACTTAATAATTATATACATGTAAAAATGACAAATTATACATCGTTCTGATAAAATTATTAAAAAAACTCTAAAAGTATGTTACCTCTACCAATAAATCATTTTATATGACGCAGTGTTCCCATAGACCTAGACCATGTATAATGAACCTAGACATGCATAATTAAATTTTGCATAACTTAGCTTTTTCTCACAAAGACACAACATTGAAAATGGATTTAAACTTTAACATACAGTAGAAAGGTGCATTTTACATTAAAAGTTTTCCGTTATCCGTAAAAGGGATAAAGGCTAAAGAAAGTTAAATTTTTTACAAATAATATAATTTTTACCAATTTATAACTTTGATAACATTTACATTCAGTTATATTATTTCTATTTTAATTGACGTAGTTACTTAACACTCTGATCCATTACTGGTTAATCTTGGCTGGCTTCAACCTTAACTAGTTTTTCGGTCCATCTTAGTGTTAAATGTCTTAGGGTCAATTATTCCCGAAGAACTGAGGACTCACAGATATCAGTAACATTTTGAATTGGGAGATCCCAATTTGTAGATATAAATGGTCTAAAAGAAACTTTTGGGAATCTCTGGTCTAAATACAATTTTTCTGTGACTGACTTTATTTTCAAAATTTTGTAAATGTTGACTATTTGTTAGAAGGTTTGTTGGTGCAAGAAGAGCGATTGTTGGTGAAATTGCTAACCCTAGCGGAGCAATAGGCGGTCGCGATGTACGAGTTAAACGCATTCCGTTCCTGCATATTCATACCGTAGTTTAAATACATGTAGGGATGCCACATGACCATAGACAACTCAATGTTTTAAAACATTGAAAATATGAACTTAAGTTTCACGGGTTAAGACACATTTTTTAGAAGGTTATTCACGACAAGACTTGGTTTCTTTTTTATTTTAAATGTTGTAATGCAATCATGTTTATGTCAAAGGCTTCGCTACATCAAGTATAGAATCCATTTATCAGCAGGAAAACAACAATTCAGATTATAAGATCCAGTGATGATGAAATGTACAATATTAAGTCGTATCTTCGGGACTGTTGTGGTAGTACATTGTCAGCCCTGTATAGTCGGGAGTGCAATAAAGGCGAAGTTGGAGCGCGGCGATGGCCACAATATTCAGCAGTATTTGATTTTCGGAGCGAACAAACAGACGGCTCGCGTTTCGTTATTTAACTTAAGTAAATTTCGATGTTCGGCCCCCGCAGCCCGCAGCCCGCTGCCCGCCGCCGCTCTGCCACTGTTGATACAGCACCTCCCCGGCCGCCGCCGCCGTCGGGATGAGAGCTTCCATTTCAAAGCAATTCCCAATACGAATCGTTTATTAATCTCCTTTGATACCTTGTTTCACAAACCTACACAAAGTGTAATTGTCAGATCTGGTATTTAATACATTGCAGAAGCTTCTACAAATCTGATTTGATCTAATTTGAGTTTTGGTTTTGGTTTAAAACGTTACTAGTACAATTGTATTACTGATTACACCACTTATGCAATAGCATATGAGGAAACCATAGAGTATGTACATTTTTTGTATGTTGCAACACTATCGAGTGGAGACTGGCGTCCATTGGCCGCTGTCAGACGTGTTCTGACAGCGCGTCATTGTGCGCCGGGCCGAGCTGAGCGCCATTATCTTATTGCTCGCATTAAAACATCTCGAGGACCCGCATGCGCAGCTTCCGGCCGCCGAGTGGCAGGCACCAGGCAGACAAAACGCAGCCGGATCGTGCCCCGCACAATGGGAAGGGTTGATTGTGTCGAATGCCGTGTAGGTCTTTGTTTCCCGCCTTTTTTTAATAACCCACAGATAATGAATGAGTCAAGCGCGTGACTATATGCCGCTACTCTATGCCATGGGAGATTTTTTGTTATTGTTCAGCTCTTTTGACTAATTATTCTACACCAAAAAAACACCAAAACAATGCTACTGGATTGGCTACACCATATACATATTCGGGTACTTTGTAGTGCAAATTTATCGGTCCCAAAAACAAAAAAAAAACGATGTAAGCCTTGTAAGGGCATTTTGAAGTAAATCAATATCACGATATCACAATATCACGACAATATCAAGTCTGCACTAAGCAATGAAGCTTCATTTATTGTGTACAATAAGCAAGATAATTGTTAACCAACAATAAACAAAATTGCGTATCCTTATTGAATACTATGAAAACCGCTGATTGTGGAGTAAGGTACTCGAAATATTAAAAAAAATTACAAAGTATAACCAACAGCAATTACTTTAGCTAACCCCAAATTTGCCACAAAGCCTTCGCAGCCTCAATCTATAATAGCCTATAATTTTCCAATAATTCCACTTCATTTTTTTTCCTAATCTCCTAATCGCCGTGAGATTTCAATACGTTTCCTGTCAGAAGCCGCTTGCAATGAAATCATTTGCTTTATTTCGCCGATAAAGTAAAAAAAATGTTTATGGTATCATAGTCAATAGAACCGCTCGCGCATTCAACTTCACCGATATGTCAAACCGAATTCCCTCCAATTCTGAGATGAGGATGTAACATAAAAAGAGGCCAAAGACATTGTAAATATACAAACATATTGAAATATTATGTCCATTTTTTTAGTTTAGTGTTATATTGTTTTGTTGTAGATATAAATTTTTATTATAAGCCCTAAGTTTTTAGAGATTTTTGATGAAATCATATATTATAAGCATTCAAAATTAAAACAAATCATATTCTATTTGTCCTAACTGTTCTTATAAGCAAAGGTCGAAGTTGTAAAAGTCTCTACAATGGTCGATACGATGACCAGGGAAAGCCTAGACGTCTAAGAGTTGACTACTAGATGCATTTCTTATTACTAACAAAATGACATTTTAAAAAAGCATAGAAATATAACAAAAATGTCAAATGCCAGAATGAATTCGCAAAAATTGATCCGTCCTACGCAAACATGGCAACACCGTGTATAGACTGTACAGACCGCACAATGCGGCCGCAACATACCTCGCAACAATAGATTCGTGTCAGGTGCATTATCCTCTTAGATAGCACTAATCTGCGAACACAATGGATCGCTATAAAAACACCACCATTCAATAAAATTTAATCTCCCATCAGATCTGTAAGGATTTTAATATGAAAACGTTGCGAAATCATGCGCAAAATTCTTCCCCTTTCTGTTACGTCCACTAATATTTTTACGGTTATTAAACAAATGCGCGGGTATTTTTTGAGGTTAAGTGTATTAATTTTTTTAAAAGAGAACTCTCGCTGTACGGTCAATACATTATAATATAATATAAGATATTCACATGACTTATAAATTATAAAATAACTAGCTCTTATCCGTGACGACGTCTTCGCGGAATTTAAAAAAAAAACTTGTTTATTAGCCTATGTGTCCATTCCGACGGTGTTTTACATCTTTACCAAATTTTATCCAGATAAAAGCAACTATTCTGCAGATACCTTCTGACAAACACCACTCATCCAATCAAACTGAAGCATTTATAGATCTGCTAGCTGTCGCCCGCGACTTCGTTCACGGGCAATTAAAAACATAATAATTAGTCTATGTATTCTTCCAGACTATGATCTACTCTACATCTATGATAAATTTCGTAGAGATTTGAACCGTTCTGGAGATACCTTCAAACAAACATTCATTTATAATATTAGTAAGATTATTTATCGGGTTCACTTGTTTAACACTTTTTCTTTCGAATTGTTTTCATTTCCTTTTTTTATTTATTAAGGATATCGGAAGAGTTGTTTTCAACAATAATTGTCTTGCCAGTTGTGAATTAAGTATATTATAATATGTCTATACGTTCCTCATACAACTTGTAGCGATATAATCAGCGTGTATTAAACAAATATTAATTTAGAGAATTGCTACATAAATATTTGTGGGGAGCTCATAGTTCACGGTCGAGTTGCAGGGGACGTCGGGCGCAAAGCTAATGCGCGGGAGCTCCCACGCAGAAATATAGGCTCGCTTATTTATTACATATTTATGCCAATTAACTGATCTTTTTTTAATGATAACATAGCATTTACAATAATACTAAAAAGATTACGGATTTCCATTCAGCGCGATCTCTGTTGCGTTATTTTTCGAACTAAGTGTTTAATTTTTCACTTCTTTATACTTATGTTAAAGCTCTTGACGCATTTACAATAATTCATCAGCTTAAAAGCGTGAACAGTGGCTTAAAAAAATAATTACATACATGCCTGCAAAAAGTCGGAATTTGACAACGGGATAGAAACAATCCATGTTTGTGATAGCAAAAATTGCAACATCCACAAAATTGTCATTTATTTATTTCACTTTTAAATTTAGTTGTGTAATACAGTTACATTAATGATTTTAAACATTTAACAAAATTGAATAGAGAATTGAAAATTTTGAAACGTCGCTGTCAGATTTGTGTGTCAAATGACGTCACAACAATGGCCGCCGCGGTCACTGAGTAAACACGCGTCTCCCCGATAGAGCATCAATGCTTCATTTATTTTGTTACTTATAAAAATATTGAACAGTTAAAGCAAAAAATAAATCAATAGTAAGTTTTAAAGTTAGCCAAGCGATTTTATACCTTACGCCCGAAGAAATACACGTTAACGAAATTCCGTAGATAACTGTACGTGAGTGAATGCGACAAATACTTCGTAAATTGATATTTTTTTGAACGCCGTCATATCGTTGTTATTACAGGTGCGACTTAGTGTACATAGGTCGCTATATGATTTAATAGAACTTTTATAAAGATGCACAATTTATAATATTATCATGTTCGAAACAACTTGTTTATTATAACAAAATTAGTGAAGTACTTTTCTTTATACCAATAAATCTTTGTCTAGTAGAGCGCAATCCAGGACAAATGAACAGATAACGTAATTTTTAAGAAATTATGATGTTACGAATGAGACGTGACTCAGTAAAAATTGCAATTGGTGTGGTCTATGGTTTATATTTTTATCTGTCATTATCTTTGAAATAACCACAATATCATATTTAAATTATAAAGATATGCCATGTAACAATAGGAGTATATTGTTAAAAATAAATAACATTGTTTTAAATGGACAAATCAACACGTCAGAGTGGGATCGAAATAACAGAATGAAAATGTTAACTCACCGTCGCCCGCCGTCGGGAAAAAAGTCGTGCAGCCGATGAAGAGCTAAACAAATACGAGGGCAACATTTATTTATATTAATTGACGCTTTAGGGTGACCATTATTTATGTGCAAAATTAATCACGATGCCTATTTTTAAGCTAGTTTTTTTTAATATGAACAACATAAACGCTAGTAAGAATTTAAGACAAACAATACTTTTGGTTTTAAACTGTATTGTGTACCTATTAAAATAAATAAATAAAATACTAACATGAGAAATTTTAATTGTATTTGAATAACTTGCTGTGTCTGGGCGTAGTAAAACGGATTTTAAAAGACTTCTAAGACTGCGACTTGATAATTATTTGTAAAGTTACATGCACATGGTGTGGTAACCACGAAGTGGAAATTAAACCTAAGCTTTAATTTTGTTTTAATACATCTTACAATTGTTAAGAGCACTTTAATAAAATATTGGCCATCAAACCGACTCCAAAGCGACTTGATTACTCTAATGATTATTATTTTATGGTGACCCTGAACTAAATAACGCAAGTCATTATTCTCAGAAAAGGAACACCTACGTACGATCTCGTACCTGTCGCAATCACGTACATAATCAGAAAAACGTAGGCATTTTGAACTGTATTTGTTAGACTGAAGCTCAAAATAAAAATAAAAATGCTGAGAGGTGGTATAATTTTGATAAATATGTTTCCATGAGGTTGGCGCCAAAATTGACTTGTTGACAGCTGTCTGGGTGGCCATCATTATATTTTTCCCAAAAATATTTTACAACCTATTGTTACGGAGAATTAAATCGCACTTTAAAAACTTAAGGACCCGAAATGATTAGTTTTGTTTAAATTATCATTGAAGGCGATAGACTAACAAAACGGCAGCTAAGTGGGTGTAAAGTTTTCGAACACGTAAAGTAAAGGCCCTTAAAGACGCACCCGAAATGTCGTATCACTCAACGACGAGAAACAACAATTATTGAGAAGTAAAACAAATAAGTTGATGAGACACTCGTGTGTTGAGTGCGTGTGGAAACACGAAACATTATGCACAAGAAGATTGAAAAGAAAGTACTCGAGAGGAGAGCGTCCGAGGCCCGGGAGAGCAATGAGCGACGCCCGCCGCCGCCGCACCTCGCCGTCACCCGCTCATTACCTCTCACTGGCACCTCGTAGGCCATAAATAATCGAGCGGCCGCGTGCGATTTAAACGTTTCAACTGCCAACTATTCCTCTATCACTTAACTTTGCTAATGAACGTTTGAGATATAAAAGCACCTAATAAATTCTACGTATTTTTCAGGTTTCATTTTGGTTAAATAATGTTATTTAAGTAGGTTTAATCAACAATAAAACGCATGTGGCAAAGAGAACTTTAAGTATGAGTGTGGAGGTACACCGGTAGAGATAGGCCTAGGAAGAGATTGGTGGATTTCGTGAAAGGTGACATGATCAAGAAGGGGGTGACAATGGAGATGACTGAAGACAGATTGATTTGGAGGACGGAAACCTGGTGCACCGACCCTACGTAGGTGGGACAAGGTCAATGAGATGATGATGAATCAACATATTTTCTTCATTGTCCCTAAATACCAATCATAATCAATATAAATACTGCTAGAAATGTTTTGCAATCTCAGTAAATAGTAGACTATCGTCGTTGTCTAAAGTGAACATTGAGAAAGTTGTTACGCAATCTATGCTACATCACGCCTGGATCGCTGTCGCAACTGATCTCGACGATCATATATAAAATGGCGGCAATTTATACTGTAACGTATCGCTGTGTGTATCAAGATGGCGGATATGTACGCGGGAGTTTTCATAACGAAACGCCGCGACTCGGGAAGCCGAGGGGAACACATCCATTTCCAAGAATAAACACGGAGGAAACTCTCTCGATGTATAAATAATAAATAAAGAGTATATTTTGCTGCGTTTAGAACGTTCGTAGACAAAGGCCGGCCGCTCCGCGGGGCAAACATCGCGTTCTGTTTATTCTTTCGTCATTAAGGTGGAGTGTTGACTGCGCTGCAGCGTGCTCGAGCGCTAATTTCAGGCAGGTCAGGCGCTCAGTCGCCCAGGATGTTGACTTTTGTATCGCGAACAAATTATAAGGTTACCATGTATTCGTACTTAACTAGGAGCATTAGTTGTGTGCACAAATCATAATTTTTAGGAATCCTAAATAAATAACGCCTTAGTACTTATTGCTTTTACGAAAAGGTAAATTGCTTCTTATAACTAAAAAATACGATTGCTTCGAATTGATAATACGTATTAGGCATATCTCAAATCTCACATTGCAGGAATGGTAACGAATTATTTTGAAAAAGTGCATCGATTGTTGCAAAAATTAAAAGGAATATTTTGTTTCAGGTTAAAATTTGGTTCCAGAACCATCGCTACAAGTGCAAACGACAAGCCAAAGAGAAAGCGATGGCGGAACAAAATCAACACAATCAGGTATTTACAAACAAACTAACACATCTACTTATTTTATAAGTTCAGTGAGCTTTATGTAAAAATAATTAATATTGAAACTAAACAAATGTTGCTAATCTTATTTACGGTGTATATTTATGGTACGAATTTTATTTACGACACAATTTCATATTCAAGAGTTTTACCATTCCTAAATATCCCAAAATGTGTACTTATTTTAAATTCCCACAGATTGCAAAATGATTTAATCAAACACTGGCTTTATTTCTCGTCGGCCATTTGTTCCTTAAATCTTTTTAAATTTCAATATCGGTAAATGAATAATGAATATTAAATGTGCGATAAAATCATGTGCTGACTGCGCAGCGGGCCCCTTGTTTGCGCGGAGACTTTGCCCACTCGATAGCGATCTCCCGGCCGCGGGAGAACGCGACGCCGAATCTGGCAACCCTACAATTATTATGATTATTTTGTTAACAACGGCACGCAATTCCCAGTTGCTTGTGTCACTAACTATAAAAAATACATTTTTGTTAATTATGTTTTTGGTCATTAGGTGGTGTATTTTTTTTAATTCGATAAAAATTTAAATTTAAATAAAAATTAAATTTAGTTTTTATAATTAAAATGCCATAATAAAGGCAATCCCAACTCAAGTTGATATATCTTGGTAAAAACACATTATAGTTAAGACATGAATTACCTTAAATAGCATTTTGTTCTTTACAAGTCTTAATATAATATAGTCGGAAGGTATAAATCCCATTAAATATCTACAATATATAGTTCTGGGTATTTTTATGTTTAATAGTTTAAGAAAAATACAATTGTACAAATACAATACGACACTCAATTAAAATCAGACATTAACAGTAAGATGAAAAGGCGAGTGCTGCCAGAAGTCGAGAATTGGCTCAATTTGTGCAAAAGCGCGCGAAGCCGCCGCCGGGCGCCAGAATGTTGGCGGGAACTTTCTCCGCCGGCAGCCGGCATCGGCGCAACTCGACTCCAGTTTATTGATCGAGCACCATTTCTAATTAAAACAGTCCTTGAATTGTGATAACTTACTTATAATTTCATTTTTCTTATATTCTTGGAAGGATAATTCGTTTAGTTATATACTCGTTTTAGTGAGATGAGTAATTATCACATTTTATTGAAATCTTCGTTATACTTACTAATACATATATAACTCGAAGAGAACGCAAAGAGTTTTCGCAGAACAGTTGAAAAGGGCCTGATTCAAAAGTATTCTACCGCGCGTATTGTGAGAAGGTTCCTTTCTCTGCAGCCTTGACCAACTGGTTGCACAGTCGGTGGTACACTATTTTTTATCTTACTGATATTGTAAATGCGAAAGTTTAGTGGATGTATGAACAGCTAAACGAATTTGGATGAAATTTAACTCAGAAACACTGTCTCGAATAGTGCATAGGCAACTTACTAAGCTTTTTAACTCTGCGTGCACGAATTAGTTAGTATATTATACACAAAAGAATATACATATTTATAATTTTTTGTAATAAAACTAAAGTTCAGAGATAAGTAACAAAAAGGAAGATAAGTAAATTGGCCTACGACACACTAATGAATAAGTCTAAACTGATTATATTCTGGCTTTAAACCTGGAATATAAAGTCGTTAATATGAAATCGTTTATCAAATTGCTTTTGTGAAGTTTTTTCTATCAAGGCTTATTTTAATGAATGTATTGTTATTTAGTCATCATCTTCACCACGGCGGGTGGCGGTGCCGGTATTGGTGAAGGACGGTAAGCCATGCGGCTCGGGCGAGTCATCTTCGCCGGCTCACAGCCACTGCGCCACACCCACGTCCGGGTATTCAGCGGCGCCGGCGCAGGCCGCCTGCAGCAACCCGCTCGCCTACCGTCAGCCCGCCGCCTACCAGCAGCAGTGCTCCGGCTACCTCCCGCTGCAGGGCCGCGCCTGGTAGAAGTTCCCACAGCTTTACCACGAGACAATGTTCAAGGAGGAAATGTATTTCGATTAGATCCAAAGCCACGGTTTGAATCTCATTACATATTTTTTGAGTGCAATTATTATTTCATAGATCTAAATAATAGACAAATAGAAAATACAGACCATCTTTGGTTTGTTCATTGTAAATTTGATGTTAAATCATTTTAATTACATTGGATTAAGCTGGAGGTGGTCGTTGCTATGATTTTCATTGATTCAAACCAGTCAAAGGCATCAAAACCTAGGAGAACATTGTCACTGGTAAAGCAACGCCGGGCGCGACCGATCTGACAGACAGGTGAATCGCGAGTGGTGCAGTGACACAATGACGAGTGACGAGTGCCAGTGGACGCTAATGTCGTGCGCGGTGGAGCAGAGTGGGGGAGGGGGGGAGTACTGTGTACATAATTAGAACTAGTTAAGCACAATTACGGATTTGACTTTATTATTTTTGTAACGTTCCGTTTACGAGATACATTTTTAATATAGAGAAATAATAAATACAATCTTAAATTAGAATGTTTTTGAATCGTTTAGAGTTTTGCTACTGCTGTTTATTTAGATTTTTTTTAAATATACAGTAAGTCGAATAGAGATATTTATAGTGTAGTGAACTGTGAACTAAACGTTGTCTCAATATTGTTTTATCTCCTAAATACATATTAGGATATATGTACATGGATATGCAAAACTCTAGACACAAAACGGGCAACACTCAACCCATAGACACATAAAAATTAAATGTCATTTCAGTTGTCAGAAGAGTCCATGCAGTTTAGGAGACTATGATCAGACATACAAACTCACATACAAATCGTAGACCAATGAACATTGATGCTACACTAGTTTTGATGATAGTTTGTCCGTATACATATATCTTAACTAAAAAAAAAACTATACTTAATTCGTTTATAGTTCATTCCAACCCATAATTAAAAATTTGTAAAGATTTGTACCATAGTAACATCTTACTATCTATGCCATTCTTCGTAAATATGTAATTTGCAGAATTGTTTTTTTTTTTCATTATTCATTTTATTTACTAATATAACTTATATTCTTTTCTAATTTTTGTCACTTTTATTTAATTTTATTTTTTTTCTTTTTCCCACAAAAAAAATAACGTGACAACCTATATCACTCTGTAATCTTATTTTACAAAAACTTAACGTTATAATTATGTATATCTCAATTTTAACAAATAGCGTAAACACCGTCTTTCATTGGCAGTTTTTTTTTAGAAAAAATTTAGTTAATCGTTGGAATAAATTATAAACAAATGAGTGTATATTCAAACAAGAATATCTGGCCAGGTGACAAAGTCGTTACTATCGCGGTTAGAGTCATGACACAAAATATATAAAACCTACTTAACTTTAGAAAATTCCATAAAAGAAAAATACAAGACAGCTACAGTACAGTACGACAAAAGACTTGTGAAACTTTATTGACATTATCTGGGGTCGCGTTAGTGAGCTGTCGTAATTTAGTTTGACTCATGTCCACTGGTTCAGATATTCATAACGATCTTTCCAGAATGTAAAAATGCTTGCGATGCGACAGATTATGCGAGTCAAATTGTATTTTGCTGTAAATAACTGATATTGTAGTTAATTGTTGTGTGAATAGAATAATTTATGTTTAAAACGATCAGTGTTTGTGTGTGTAGATAGTATGTGTAAATATTATTGAGATAGACGAGTAGCGGGCGGAATTCATTATGACAGTTTATTTAATGTGTTGCCAGTCTATAAATCTTCAACATGATTTCTTGCTCAAATATAATTAACATTGCATACTGTACTAAATTTATTTTTGAATTATGTATTAATTATATTTTAAATCAAATGTATTCCTTCAAAAATTACAATTTCTTTTTATTTTTGTTTTTGACGAAATGTATTTGAATAATTTTGAAACAGCATACAACGAATTATTTTTTTATTTTTCAAAGAATAATAAGAAATATGTAATATGAAATTCAAATTATTTTTACATTTTAATTATAATAGAGAAAGGCTGTAGTGTTTCCATCAGTTTAAAATAACAAACATGTAATTGAAAAAAAATTAGAAAACTTTAATTCCGTAGAAATAAAACCCCGAGTTGTTTGATTTGTACTTAAATCAGCATTTTTACTTTGTGTCATAATAAACGAATAGTGTAAATAATTCTTTAGTAAGAAATTCTCTTTAGTGAATTGACAGTATCGTAGAAAATGGCGCGAAAGAAAGCGTTCATAAATGAATTATAGCAATAAGCACCTTTTGTTGTAAAAATAAAACTAATTTGTCAGTTGTAATAAAAACAAAAATGTAATTAATGTTTTTTTTTTAATTTAATTTATACAACTTCTGACAAATAGATGGATTTAATTTCGATTAGTTTTAGGGAAAATTATAACGAGTAATATTATAAATAATGCTATTAATAATGAGAAGGAATTTGTAATTATAACGAGAAAAGAGGTGTAATGAATTTCGATTTATAAAATTAATAAAAATTAACGAGTTTTATTCCGCTTTTCATTTATAATGTCTATTAGATTTAATTTCTTCAACACTTTTAATCAAGCAATATGAATTAAAAAGAAAATATTTAATGTAACATCGTATAAAAACAATACATCAAAACATTTATAAAATGTTTATATCGCTACCCTCCTTAACATCATTCGTAAGCTTATTTCATTGTCTTCAATATTCCCAGATTACCAGGTAATCTCTCATAACGCGTAACAGTTTATTCCGCATGGCAACATCGACTTTGTTGTTTGAATGTCAGTCACGGCCCGCCAAAACAAAATAATAACATAGCACATTAAATTTGCAAAAAGACGAATGTGTTATAGATTCAATACTGCATTTTAAGCGTTATTCTCTCAGACTTTAAGTTAGTTTTCTATTGTACTGTGAAAAGAAATAAAGTTGTATCGGAATAGATACTCAGTTTGGTAGAACAAAGCGCGCACGTGTGCGGAATTACGGAGGGCACGTTAATAAAATGGCGGATTAACTGAGAGGGACAGGTGAGGGCGGACCAAATTGAAACTATTGGCCTCTTGAATTTGTAATACTCGTAACAGTTTCATATTACGACGGATTTATAACAAGCGCATGACTTGATTTGACTGGCATCGTATCTTTACTATTTCATTCTTTCAAGACGTTTTTTCTGATTTTACAAATGCAATTTCAATTTTAACTAAAGAATTTAAAAATTAATTTAATTTCAACTGAATTTTATTTGATAAGAATTATATGCAAAACGGTGTAAAATATCAATGAAAACGTAACTTTAGGCCACCTAAGGAACTGAAAATAGCCGGAGTTTGCTCTATTTCAGTATAACCTTTGCAGTGCCATTATATTCTGTTAGTAGGTTGAACCTAAACAATAGATAGGTAATTAGCGTGCAACAATACGGGCCTTCCTGGTCGGAAGTGGTAATTAGACAAAGGCGGATGTATTGTGGCAGTGGCATGGCGGGCGGCGGCGCATTGTGCGCGCTAACATCGATCGCCCGCCACCGCACGCAGCACGGGTTGCCAGTAATGGGAAACTGCCAATAATTGGAGAAAATTTATGATTAAATAAGGGTCAAATATGACGTGTATGTAGTTACGTATGAAGAATAACATATCTGGCACTTTTAAGTACTTTAGAGGTTTTAACAATATACAATCTTAACTGCTAAATCATGAATTATGAAACAATCAATGGACTATTATGACACGATTTTCTAAGCAGACTTTCAGTTTATTCGTATAACATTCATATCTGGAACACGTCATTGTGTTTTTGTTTGTCACACTTAAATTTTTTGGTATAAAGATTTATTCTTTTTTTGATTTTGAAACAAAAAGGAAAAATAGAGAGAAACAATTTATTGTTATTATAATTTAAAAACAATAGCGACGAAGTTATCAATCCCAAATTCAATGCGAACATCAATTGAATATCGAAAAGATTCATAACCGATTCTACACAACCCCTATTACTGAATTCTTAAATTAATCATTATAAAACAGACAAACTATAAAGAAGTCCCTTAATTTACGATAGATTTAGTATGATATGTAGCTACACTAAGGGACTGCATAACATTTAACGTCTCTGAGTGCTGTAGACACTATACAATGAGCAAGGGCAAATTTATGTACAAAGTAAGTCCAGTTATTTCTTACAACGGTGGCAAACTTATCGTTATTGCGCAGTTTACAACATATCGAAGACTTCCATTTGTGTAGATCAATTAAAAAAAATGGAACATAAAACAATAGACAATCAGATACGACGAACCACAAGATCACGTCTAAGAAGAATAAAGAATGTTTTAATTTAAACTTTTCCCAATTGTTGGATGTCAAAATAAAACCAGAAAAATTAAATTTAAGGTAGCAAAGATCAAAATAAAATAATACGTTAGGTAAAGGTACTCCTCCCTATTGAGAAAATCTCTACCTATCAATATAAAAAAATGAAGATATTGTCAAATCATCAATTTAAAATAAACCGCATTTCCCCTCCGGAGTTTGCGAGTCGTGCCTCGTCGATCTGTAAACAAATTTGCCGAACATTATTCCCGGAGTCCCGGAGTCCCGGAGTCCCGGTGCCCCGGAGTCCCGGAGTCCCGGAGTCCCGGAGCCCCGGTCGGGGGTCCTGGGGCTATGAATACTTCCCGTGAAAGGGTGCGCCTCCATTAGGCAAGACTTAAGATTCAAGATTCATGGGGTTAAGATGCATGTCTCGAATTTAAATGCATAGCATGGGGGTTTGGATGTAAATTGTATGTAATTGTAGGATTTATTGCTGGAATATTGCTTGTAGGGCAAGATATTGAATTTATCAAGTATTAGACAATTTCAGCCTGAAAATAAACCAATTTCCGAAGTCTTTTCTAGATCTGGGAACTAAAGTTAATCGACGTATAAAGTTCGAAGTGTAAAAAACTTCTATAAAACGAGTGCCATTTTTGCAATTTATTTTTTCTATTTTTTTTTTTTAATTAGGCACAAGTACTACTTATTTACTATGATACGACTTTTCTCAAAAACAAAATAAAACTCATAGCTCCAGATAAGAGAAAAGATAGAAAGATAATAGAAAATAATAGAGCAAAATTTTCATAAAATGACATACTCATAAAATGTTATACTTAAATTGACAAGATTATTTGGTGAACATTGTCGAAATATAGAACAAAAAAAAATTTTGCTTTCGAACGGCACAGGTCGTTGAACGAAAAGAAAAGCGAAACCGCGTCAAAGCACTAGTACATTAATAAATTCATTACAACGCACGGCCGTGCTCTATCGATTGCGGCCTCTTGCCCGAACGTGCCGGAGACAATCGGCGCGATGGCGCTTCTCTACGCGCCCCCGGCCGCCGACGAAACATCCATCGACTACCCACAACTACAGACAAATATAAACCTTAACATTAAGGCGATAGAGTCAGTATTGTATTGTCTAAGTGATTACACTTACGACACTCAGGTTCCGTGCACCCAAAAAAAAAAATTTCAAGCCAATGCTTCAAAGACAGAGCAATTTAAACCTTACCTCTTTCGTGTTTAGGATAAATATTTATCACGGGCCAGTTTGACACTTAATACTTTTTTATGTGAAAACTTCACGCTCTTTGTCTCTGCCTCACTGTCAAGCGTACTTGTGTTTTCCCGCGTTTTTTGTTCTAATTAGTCAGTCCCTAGCCCCTCAACATTACAGACCTTGTGCTCGGTCCAACTTTACCTACCTACGTGGTACTTCAAAAATTATGTTCAGACAACAATCGACCTTAAAACAAGACAACAAACGCCGCAGAGAAAGAGAGGATGTGTAAATTTTACAAGAAATAAATTGGAAGCTTTTACAGAACATGACAGTTCTGCAAACTGAAATTACGTCGGTTAAATTTTTTTTTTCAACATTTTTACCTTTATCTATGCGTTATTATAATGATCCAGTTTTACAAGATAAATCCTTCACGTTTGATTCGAGTCGACTAGAGAGTAATTTAATATTTTAGTTTCATTTCAAAACACAAGTTACAGAAGATACGCTCAGCCTAACAAGCCATTCAATTGTTCTAATAATTACAAATTTTAGATAGATAAAAGTGTGTTTTGAGAACCAATACGCTCGTCGTAGAACATTTTGCTACGTCGTAGCTACCATGACTTGACCATAACTGTTTTTTTTTATTCGAATAAAGTAAACAGAGGAGAGACGTTGTAGTTATAAAATTTTCACACGTTTGGAATACATTAATATAAAATGATATGTACAAATTGCTAACTGTTCAAACATGATGTGTGAAGGCATGCGTCGAGTCACGCCGTCCGTTCGTCCGTCGTCGCCGTCTCATTACCACGGCGAGTGAAGCTGTCACTCACAGAGCGGTCAGTCGACCACCGGGTGAATACATTACGCGCAGGGTTCTGTACGTCAACTATATCTACACTACGCTAAGCAGTCCAGTAAAATTCAGTAAAATCCAGTACGTTAACTTAAAAAAATGTCGACAGGTAAAGCTTTTGAAAGTTGAAGCTTGTGTAAAAAACGTGGTATTACTACGCGGTAAAAGATATGGGATAGGCAAAAGTATCAAGAAGACGCCGAAATACGGGGAAGTCATCCAAATAATTACAAACAGTAGTTCTGTTCTACGTCTTCATTCTGTAAACCATTCTAACTACATAACCTAACATCACATATCTCCTTATGCAAAACAAATTGTCTACATCATGAATGTAAAATATAAAAGACAAAATAAATTTTAATATATTTAAGGAATCCCAATACTCAGCACCTACGTGACTCAGCAAATCAAAGCTCTTCAATGAAATGCCTTTTATTTTAATCCATTCTCAGGAGATATTATTTTGACAAGCTCGTGTACGTTGACAGGTGGCCGCCATGATGTGTGTCAAGATGGCCGAACCTCGTTACGTCAAACGTGCCACAGATAAGCAACGAGTCAAAACACTCTTGATAATATTAGTTTAATTAATGTACACTGGTTCACTCTTCATTTCATAATGGAAGATAATCGATGGCAAAACTTAGACTGTCCAGATCAACTGTTAAAACTAAACGTCTATAACGGGCTTAAAGAAAACTCTAGTCTACTAGTGAAAGCTCTCTAGTCTGATTAGCCGTGGTCCCACGTCTATCTTCTGTTATTATCTTTACTTACTGTTAAGCACAACGTGTATTGCACACGTAACTCGTTGAGATGCAATGTTGATATTCAAAAGATTGTGTAATGTATTCACTTTGTGATCTACTACATGTATAAGAAATTTAGGAGCTTGAAGAGTTTTCTAAATAAGTAACAGTTTCTTTTAACAAAATATCTGCTATAATCGGTCTCAAGTGTAGACCAGTAGTACTAGCACTATGCTTTCAGCACAATGTAATTCTATTGAAGCTATTATCGTTCGACGCTTTGACCTTTATGCCCGCTATTGTAATTGTTCCTTTTAAATGTTACGAGTAAAGAACCAAAACTTTTATCCTCTCCAGCGAAATGGCGCGCGATCTGACAGCTGAGCGCTTTGGCGAGCTCACGCCGATTGTTGCCCACTAATGGTGCATTTGCGAAACAATGGGAAAACACGCGGACTTGAGACACAAAGCGTGTTTCCGTTTGATGTGAAATGCTCCTGTTGTTTTGAATTCCTATGTCACATTGATTTTAAATATGTACGTATGTTATTATACAAATACGAAATGTAGTTGCGGTCTAATCTAACTTAAAGTAAAACAGGAATTTAGCTATTGTTTTTATGTCGGATCCACTGTTATAGTCAGTGACAAGTAAAGAAATAAATTGCCTTATGTCCTGGGTAGCGTTGATTGAAGAATTTTCGCCTGTTAGTTATACCCTAATTAATGTCTATAAAACATTTGGATGTCTTAATTTAGTTAACATAAAGTACCAACTTACATATAACTATAAAAAATGTTTTTGCTTCCATACATTTCATTTTATTTCTGAAAGACACGTAGGTACACATGTCGAGTCGCTGACAAGCAACGTAAACGAGCTTCCCTAATGAACACATAAATTACAAAATAAATAGAGTGGAAAAAAAGAGATGAACTGCATGTGTCGAGTGTGTGTTCATTCGGCCTCATTACGAAAATTACATAATGTCACCTTTCGCAAGCGTAACGCGTGCGTACATAAAGCTGAGCCGGCGATGTATTCATATAGAAAATTTCACAGCGTTCAATGGCTCGCCACTCGAGTTCAAGGGCCAGGGGAGATTACAAAACAATAGATTTTTCCAAAATACATAATAATGCGCCGCGTCAAATGGCGCTGCTGTGCGGTTAGAGGTCCGCGCACAGCCGCCTAACGGTTTTGTTGTTCATTCAGGATTCAGAACAACTATTTTACAACAGTTTCTAGAATGATTTATTCCTACATGAAACGTACAGAACGTACTATCATGAGATATCTCACATCATGAGATGGGTGTACTTTTCTTTATAGGAAAAATAAGATGTGTAGGGAAATGAAATTGCTAATGTATTCATTTGTTTGGATATTGGAAATTTATAGATAAATTGATACCACCAAGAGCTGTCCTCCCCTCTCATAGAGAACCAAACTGCTTATTGGCTAGGTAATGCTATTTGCTATATATGTAGCTATTATTAACTAGGTAATGGGAAAGTCATTGTTTTTCCCATTACCTAGCTAATAAGCATAACCTGTGGAATTAAAAAAATATGTTATTTTTACTACATGCACCACCTTATATCTAGCCTACATCATCGACTGGCTACGCTCTTAGCTAAAATAAAAGCAATGGTCGAGACATCATTAGATCTGGAAAAAAACACATATAGCAGGAAAAATACGAGTAGAGATAATACTTAGTTGTAGGCCTATTTCATTAAAAGCAGATGAATTTTGTTTAAAAAATATTGACAGTAATGCTAGATTTGCTCTACTTGATTATTTACAATCAATAGATTTACAACTAGATTAGATTGTACAAAACGCTTGTCAAGAATATAATCGCAAAACTTACCTAAATAAATAGTGCATTTTATATTACAAGACTGCGTGTTTTTCAAATTACAAAAAGTTTTTTAGTGATGTAAATGTGACAACTTATTTTATTAAATCCTTATTTTTATTGACATGATAATTATTTAAAGAAGATAGTAATCGGCAAAGATAACTAGTATACATCTAATACGGAACCCTCGACCGATTTGTTTGAATAATTGCGACACATGGGTGGATTTTCGAGATTTTTTTGGGTCCGTGCTCGAGTGGCGCGCTCGGCCGCTGCGCCGTTGCCGCGCGAATTATTAAAAAGTATAAAATAAAAAATATGACGCACTCGAGAGCGCGGCCTGCCGTGAACATAACATGGTGGCTTAGTCGCCGACATGATTATACCTTGTAATTATTGATTTCAATTTGTTCCTTTCAATGGAGCTTAAAAATAATATTATCTTTTGTTGTAGCAGGCTTATCGCAACAAACGTTGTTCACGTTATCTTACTACTATTATAAATGCGAAAGTTTAGATTTACGGATGGATGGATGTTTCTTAGAAGGTATCTCAAAACGGATTGCGATGAAATTTGGCATAGATGTAAAACATGGTCCGGAAGAATACATAAGGCTACTAAATAAGTATTTTAATTCGCGGAATGGATTCGTAATATATTTCTTTCTTGTTATGTATTTTCATTCGTATCAATAATCAGTACTTTATCAGAAAATTTAAAATTCTAATTAATATTGAAAAGGGTTTGAATTATATTCTAAAATCCCAACCAAAGAGACCACCGTGACAAACCGTGTCTGTTTTTAATTTAAGTATGAAGGACTCGAATGTGTTTTCTGATCTGTATTGAGATTATAATTATTTTAAGAAGTTAGATGATAGTTGAAAAGATACTGTGTGTCTGTGAAAAATTACTGTGAAATGAATACATTTAATTGATATTGATTATTTGATTAGTATAAGTTATTAAAGGTTTAAAAATATATACTAGAATAAAAGCTACTAGTCTAAACACTGTGAAAAATTACTAAACACTGTGAAAAATTAAAACGGTTGAGACCGTTTAATATTAGAAGCATAACTTTAAACTAAAATGGCTCGTGCCATTTCAATATGACATGTGCAATTTTACAGTAACTATTGAGTGAAAAAAAATATTAAAACTACAAATAAAAGCCGGTAGCGGTAAACAATAACGCGTCCAATGAATTAACTCTCCCTCAACATCGAATCTAACCAACCACACGACAAAAGAATTAGGCAAAATAATACAAAAAAAGTTACACAATAGCTTTATAAGCGAGCTGTGGGTGAAATTGTTACTAAAGTGTAGCAACATCTGTCCAGAGGGAATGTCAGATGAATTCAATACGACTCAAAATGCATTTCTTGCTTAAGCAATTTAAACTTTATCAACATACAGTACGGTGCCTATTTAAATAGCTAAAGTAGAGTATAATTGCGTTTTTACATGAGACTCGTGTGAGTTAACGCCATTACTGTCGAATTGTAAGCCAATCAGAGCGACGCAACGCCGACCAATCAACGGTTATCTGAGTGCGTGTTCCGAATGCGAAATTCTCCCGGAAACTATGGAACTATTCAATTTGTTACGTTTTTTATACACTCAGAAAAGTTATTGAACATTTGGAAAGTAAATATTTTAGTAAGGTTCACTTAGATCAATATCATGAAAGGACAACACCCAATAAAGTTTGCAAGCGACTGTTAATTAATATTTTATGGAATCAGTAGATTATTTGAACTATAGTTTAATTTGCGGTAAAACTATTGTTGTAAGTACAGGATTAGGCATTCTTGCTCACTATATAACAAACTGAATAGGTTTCCTAATCTGACCTAACCTAAAAAAATAGCTGTCATAAAGAAAATAAAATTGATTAAATAAAATAAATCTTTTGATCAAATATTGAATTAAATGGGCCTAACTTACAAGTGCTAAGCTTACTACCCTCTTGTCACCCGACTTAAACTGGCCAGTACCCACGTCATTATCTGCAGACAACGAGCCGGTCGGGCAGTTGGCCATCGCAACAGAAAGCGAAAACTTTTTAATTGGGTCCATTAATGGCACGAGTTGGCCAACAATACTTCTAAAAATGCTCGAACTCATTACATATTATGTTAGCTTTGCATAATGATAGTAATAAAAAATAAACATATTTGGATTTATTTTAAACTAAATTGACGAAAGAGAATCTATCCAGATTCAACTATCAAAACTAGGTTTGCCAGGTCCCCAAACCTACTAGCCAGACAGACCAGCCAGTTTGGCCGGACATTTGGGTAGAAAGGTAGGACACCCTATATTATTTAGAATTATGTCTCAGTATTAATAGGTGTACACTCTCGTTTGGGAAATGTAAAAAGCCTAACAAAAGCCGGACAACTCGGTATTTTGGCCGGACACGCAATCAAGAAGCCTACCTATGTCCGGCTTTATCCGGACGCCTGGCAACGCTAATCGGATCGGAACAATGGTAGTCAATTTCATACGCCACATGGCGGTAATCTTGTGAGCCAAGTCTAAGTATTTTAGCAATTTTTCATTTTCATCTGATATAAACGATGAACGTGTGTCCAACAAAGAAAGTGACAATCCTCTTACATTAGAAATTCATTGTGAAAAGGCGAACTGTTGTTGATGTTAAACATTAAGGAGGCGGTGGCGCTGGCAGCGCGCCAGCGGCGGCTGTGTCGCACGCCGGGGTCGGAGATGGCTTTAATAGAGAACTGATCTCTACATTGAAAATGTCAAGTTGTCTTGACTATGAATTTTATTTTAAACCCATGTTCTCACGACACAAAAGTCAACACCATAACTGTAAAACTAACCAGATTTTTTTGTAATAAATATCAATTTAACTTGAAGAAGCAATAAATGTACGTGTTACAAGTCTATTTCTCACTCGCTTTTTTCCCACCGTATCGGAAATTGCTCATTCACACTTAGATGAGCCCAGTCAAACGTCAGCGGACACTTAAGACCACTAAAGAAGTCAAATGCATATGTCAAAGCGAATTTGAATCTCAGCGAAGGCGCCAAGCGGCGAGCCACCGCGGGGCTCCATTCGTCGTCACGCGAGCGCAGCATGGCGGCCGCGCCCCTGCCGGCTCATTAGGGCTCCGGCGCGAATCACAAAGACAAACCTTTGACATATTAGGACATGGTGAAATGAACATTCTAGATCTTGAGTTTATGGGAAATGAACACGTCGCGGGTTCGCGACATTTGACGTCTCGATCTCGAGTCATTCAGCCGCGCGGGTGACGTGAGAATGCGCGGGAAACTGTGGCGGCCCAGGTGAGCCATACGGGCAGGACAATAGACTCAAACAATAATTAATTAATATTTGGTACAATAATTTTTGAAGAAAATTATCAGTTTATAATAAAATATATGAAATGTGATTTAGAGCACATGAATTTTATAATTTATACCAACTCTTCGTAGGGATCAGGGCAGGTTGATGATGAATTTGATAAAATTATGTAATGTGCCTAATATAATAAACACAAATGTTTTTAAAATTCAGTTTAGCGTCATTTTATTTCACCTGTTAAATTGTATAAATTAGTCTGTAAGGATGCTATATTATTATTTAAAAAAAATCTTTATATCCACTTTTGTTAAAAAAAAAAACACTTATCATCTTCAATAGGCTTCAGTTTCAAATTAAACTAATTATAATAATATTAATTTGAAATATCAACAACCCAATGATAAAAGACACGGGCTGTGAAATGTAAGTTCGTAAGAGATCATTTGAATTTCGTTAATTTATTAAAATACCTAGTATGTACCTTATACTTTCTATAAAGTACTTAGGCACATAGTTGGCCAAATTTCAGTCCAGTCCCCTTTTTAGATCCCACCCCTATATTAAGAAAATATTGTACTTGTTATGAAGTAATAATTTCTTACCTCCGACAAGTCCTATTGGACAAGAAAATATCGTTTTTCAGTTTACTCTCTCATATGTCCAATATGCAACGCAACGGTAGCAGCTGCAGATGTTTATGGGTAGCGGTCAATCAACACCAGGTGATCTGTTTGCTCATTACCCGCCTCCATTTTATAAATAATACAAATCGTTTTTAATGTAAATGGTGTAAATGACAAATTATCACCACCCTTATAGTAGTTCAATTATATTGGTAGTGGTCTTGTCTTGTTTTTCCAAGGGATAGATAATAATAAATTAATGAAGATTTATGGTTTAGACGAAAAAATTATAGGTTAAAAAGAAAATTAACCTATGATATATTTTTTTAATATATATTCATGCTGGAAAAAATAAAACACAATAAGATAAAGGGTCCAGTTTTTAAATTGCCTCTTAAAAACATTTATTTTGACGCATGTTAGCTTTACCTGTCAAAAACGATTTCCAAGATGGCGGACAATGGCGTCTGAAGTGGCGTTTGTTCCATCAATAGTTTTTTAATTTCCTTTTTTTTTTTTCACCACAATCGAAGGTTCGAACAGAATTTGTAGAGATGAAAGGAAATTAGGGGCCCTGCGGACCGCTGGAGGCCACTCGAGCCATGAATGAGTTGAACTTAACTGAGTTTTAAAGTTTTTTGTCCAGGTAAGCAATTTTAATGGACCGTTATTAACAGCCAGAGTTCGGAAGTACGCCGTTTTTACTGTTGCGTTACCGGCAAAAATTTTATTGCATTATTGCGTAATGTTAGCAAATGTTTTTTCGTCACAAAAGTACTTTCGGTAAATTAGGTTTCTAGGATTTTCGGTAGGATCTCGTATATTCTAGGATTTACCTACTTACATCACAATCTCATCCGCGTCTGTGTAAAAGATAATATTTGTTGGGCACTACTTTTAATGATTTAAAGACCATAAAAGACTCTCATTTTATAAGGTTTGTAAAAAAAAAAGTTAGGATTAGTAGGAAATAAAAAAAAAACATTAAATTCATATTTTCATCATTTATTTAATTTTTATTAATTATGTTCTAAAAAATCAAATATTTTTTATATCTACAAAAGTAGAAATTTTCAAACAGTTTAATTGCATTAGGAATTTATTTGCACTTTCAAAACAAACAAAACATATTTAATGCTTCAGTCTCTTAAAAACCACTGATCTCTATAAATGGATAGGCAATTGCTTGGAAAAAACTTTTGCTTTGTTCCGATTTAACGTGACAGTTAATTCTATCTATATTATATTAGTTCAAATTCCCACCACCGCTACAAACCGCATCAGCGCCAAAATAGCATAAATCAAATAGGCACAAAATACCACATCTTATAGCCAGTCTATTTACAGAGATCAGTGTAATAGAGAGACAACATATTTTCGTACACGTGTTCCGGTAGTGCGAACTCTGAATCTTCACGCTATATCATATTTTGGGGTAGTCATAATCATTTATATTATTCGTCAAAACATTTAATCCAATATATTAGAGAAATTGATTATTTAATAGAAGAAAAATAATACATTCATACTAAAAAATGTGCTTAAAAATTTAGATTTTTTAAGTTTCAATTCTAACGGTGATTTATTATCTTTTCTAAAATTTTAAATGGTATTTAAAAGGCCTCCCTTAGCGGTCATTAAGTGACCGAGTAAGACAGTCTTAAAACATATTTTCAACTGTCCTATTCATGTATTAATAATTAGGTTTGTGTGAATAACTTCAATACAATATGTAAAATGTGGTTAAAAACATATTTTTAAAAAACTACTTTAAACATAAGGAATTAATTAAAAACTTAACCTAGTTCACCAAATAATCCTAAAAGACTTTATGTTGCGAGACAAGTTCTTGAAACATACTATTAAAATCTACACATTTATACACAAACTGTATGTTTATTTGTTAATTTCCAATTTGCGGTTCAAAGCAAGCGAACGCTTTTGTTAAAAAAAATAAATCCCATTTCCACTGCGACTGCTTTAAGCGTCAGACGCGCGGCTTGCAACCAATTGGAAACAAGTAGTAAATGTTGAAAAAATATTTTACGTATAAAAAGTCAACTTCTTATATAATTTAGATACCACAATGGTATTTAAAAAATCATATAAGTTTTAAAAATGATTTGTCTCTGTATTTATTATTTACAATAAGTTCATAAGTTGCAAGGAGTTTCTTCAGCGCCATGTTGAGCCCTGTCCTTGTCTGTTGTTGTGACCAGTTGGCCTGCGCTCCGATTGCGGTCCCCTGGCGTACTTCTGCCCACCCTGTCCATGACTATAACCCCTGCCATTCGACTGGTAACTATTATAACCTTGCGAGCTATATCCCTGGTTGCTAGAGTAACCCTGACTGCTGCCCTGGTAACTGTTACCATGGTAACTGTTACCCTGGTAGTTCTGTTGCCTGTAACCCTGTCCGTGTTGATAGCCACGGTTTTGTTGACCTTGGTTGTAGTTTGGTGTGTACCCACTTCGCTGTGGACCGAATGAATGAGACCGTTCTGAAATAATTTAACATACAACAATTTAACAGACAATCTAATATATAAAATTCTCGTGTCACAGTTTTCGTCACCGTACTCCTCTGAAACGGCTTGACCGATTCTCATGAAATTTTGTGAGCATATTCAGTAGGTCTGAGAATCGGCCAACATTTATTTTTCATAACCCCCCCCCGATTTTTTAATTGCGCGCGGACGGAGTCGCGGGCGACAGCTAGTTTTTCTATAATTACGTGAACGATGTGCTCTCATGTCCGCAATCAGCGTGGATTTTTGCAAACAAAATTGTGAAAAGCCACATGCGAGCACACAAACGTTAAAACCGGAGTTGAAGACAGTCACTGTGGCCGATATCGGCCGGGATTACATCATCATTTTCCTAGACAAATTGTAATAAGGCGGTATAAATTGCTTACGGCATTCATTTTATAATTTCTCTAGGCAAAATAGAAACGAACTGGATAAACGGTCGGTGATATTTATAACAGTATTAGCTTTTACCCGCGACTCCGTCCGCGCGGAATAAAAAATAGAAAACGGGGTAAAAATTATCCTATGTCCGTTTCCTGGTTCTAAGCTACCTGACAACCAATTTTCAGTCAAATCGATTCAGCCGTTCTTGGGTTATAAATAGTGTAACTAACACGACTTTCTTTTATATATATAGATGAGGTTAATAACAGTCAACTATTCCGACGTTAAAATGATATTAGTTTTTTAACACGTTCTAAACACAAGTTGTGTGACTTTACACCAGTATAAAGAGTGAATAGCAAAGTTACAACCAACCTAAATCCCACATTGTATAGAGTTGTATGGAGATGAATGAAGTCGGGGGGCGGTTTCTCTCCTATTGCTATCTTCAGTGTAACATTTTACGCGTTTCCTATATTACGACAATTACAGAATAGGTCGGTGGTACACTGAGAGATAAAAATAATCTACGTTTATTAATATATACTAAAATAAAATTATAATTTAGCTAACATTGGATGGATAAACAATGGAATTCCTAGTGGAATTCCTAGTAGAATTACTTTATATAATTTTTTACTTATTTACTTTTGAAATATTACTCAATCTTTTTTAAAATAATTCATCTTTTCTTAGTTCTATAAAGAAATACGATAACGTTCTCTAAATGCTTACTAAATACCATACCAAATAATGCCTAAGAAATTGGTGAAAGATTAAATATGAATTCAGTGTGTTGTAAGCCTAATGACTAGCACTGTAAGTGGCGCACGAGTATTTAATCGTGCGCTCAGTGACGCTCAGTGACGCTCAGTGACGCTCAGTGACGCTCTGTGACGCTCGACCAAATATGTTGAAAACTTGGAAGTGGCACCTTCCGTGATTGTCAATTGTTCTAGAAAAAGTCGCGACGAATGTAAAGTAAGTAAGTAAGTAAGAAATCTCTTGGAATAGAGTAAAAAAAAATTATAAACATCACTATGTTAAACGTAAAAAAATCCAAATTGAAGCCGAATATTGGGAAAATATCAAATAATAAAGTAGTTCCTATAGCTTACAATATTACAAAACCTTAAATCTATATATATAAAAGAAAGTCGTGTTAGTTAAACTATTTATAACTCAAGAACGGCTGAATCGATTTGACTGAAAATTGGTGGGCAGGTAGCTTAGAACCAGGAAACGGACATAGGATAGTTTTTATCCCGTGATGGGGAGGTAGCTTAGAACTAGGAGACGGACATAGGAACTTTTTTATCTTGTGTGCATTTTTTTTATTCCGCGCGGACCGAGTCGCGGGTAAAATCTAGTATACTTAATAAAATAATAATCTAAGATTTATTAATTTTCACCAAAAATCTAGAGGTCCAATCTACAATTCAAAATCAGTCGTATCAATATATCAAAGGGCTTAGTATTAAGTTTGAATGCATCGGTCGAGTGAGGTTGGTACACATCAAAGTTGCCCACGTAAAGGGATAGAAGGAGGCAAGCGACAGTAGGCAGGAGACATCTGCCCTCAGCGCTACGGCAAATAAAGATTTTCACTCCGCCCTCTTGACGTGGCTTAGCAAGGGAGGGATTGTTCGTACACAGGTTAACGCGGGTAATACGCAACTTATATTAACATAGCATTTAAAGTGACCGAGAAATTTAACTTAAAGACAAGTCAAACTTGAATGGTCCTAATAAAAATGTTTTAGTGGACTAATTCAAAAGACATAATAATTTGCATTAAAAACGAAATCTTCGAAAAAAAAACGTTATATTAATTAAACAGTTTTTTATAGTCATCAATTTTACCATAATTCATAATACGAACAGAAATAATGCACGAACATCAACAAATAAAATTGATCACTTTCCTCATTTTTAAATCAAATTAAAAATGACGCCATAAGTGTGACATAGAACACAGTAGGTCACAGTACTGAAACTACTTTTGGTTTACAAGAGGTCTATTAGTAGCAATGTAACTGAAGTCTGTAATTGCGAGGAGTCCGGCATTAGCGTCCATTGTGTGCGGCACCCGACCTCACAAATCACTACTCAACGCGGCATTTGGAAATCACCTCGTAACATTTCATTTTGTACCCCAGTTATATTGACTATATTATTGTCATTTAAATATATAAATCTTAATCTATACATATATAACTCAAGATCGGTCGCTGATTTAGCTGAAAATTGATGGGGAGGTAGCTTAGAACTAGGAGACGGACATAGGAACTTTTTTATCTTGTGTGCTTTTTTTTTATTCCGCGCGGACGGAGTCGCGGGTAAAAGCTAGTAATACTATAAACACAAATGTTTAGATGGATAGATGGTTGGATCGATGTTTGTTTGAAGGTATCTCCGAAACGGATCAACGGATTATGATGAAATTTGACACAAAATGTAGAACATAGTCTGGAAGAACACATAGGCTATTACGTTTGTTTTTAATTCCGCGCGGACGGAGTCGCATGCGACAGCTAATAGATGTATAAATATTTAATTTTAAAGTGTTAAAAATATAAATGATGTAGGAGGTTTAAATTTAATGAAAATTTATTTTGTACCCGAAAAGAAATATTGTAGTATTGATTTTTTTATTGTCTGTCTCTGTAATCTATTAGGAAACTTAACACCAAACACATCAAAACGTATGAACATGGTAAAACGAACCAACGCTATACTTGAAAAACTCGCCTTACAATCAATAGAATCCTTTGAGCTGTAACTTGCCACATCATTGAGCAGAATTCACAGATATGACATCAAAAAGCGGGACCTGATTAAAACTACATACAAAACATTCACACAACTCATAGATCTTTCCACAATCAGAATTCTAATTTAGCACGACTTTAACCCTCCAAAGCTGAACCCTTTACACCTATGTGAAAGTTAAAAGAAAAAAAAACGTAAGCTGCCGCGAAAACCAGACATAATAGGCAGCTAATGGACGCCGGCGCGACACATTCAGCGCTTCAAAAGCGCGCCAAAATAAGAGCAATGGCGACGCGCGCCAAAATTCTACAAGAACCGAGCCATTGCCAGACGCCTAAATTATAATTACTATAAAAAATGTGGATTTCTTTTAAATAGTAGAGTTTATGTCTGCTTTACCTACTACATTTCAAAGCTTTGATAAAATTCATCATAGGGATAGCACAGAGGAGAATATTTTACAATAGATAAATATATTTTTACTTTAAATTATTATTACATATTAAGCAAACTAATACTTATATCTTACTAATATTATAAATGCGAAATTTTACATGGATGGTTGGATTTTTGTTAAAAAGTATCACCAGAAGGGCTGTATGGATTTCATTGAAATTTGGCACACATGTAGAACATAGACTGGATGAACGCATAGGCTACTTATTAAGTATTTTTCCGGACGAAGTCGCGGGCGACAGAAGCATAAGATACGGTTATAAAATTATTCTAGAAACATAAAATTTAAATCTATGCATCAAGAACAAAACATTTTAATTGTAGATAATTACGAGTGGCTGACGTATTTTAGGCTAAAAGGAAGAAATAATGGTGTCGACAGAGTTGAGTGGAGTGGTGCACGGAGACAGCGACGCGGGTTGCGGGTTCGAGCCCGGCGGGATAATGAGAGGCGGTGCCGCGCGTGCTCAAGGGCCCGGCCTTCGCCACGGGCTAGGGCTCCGCAAGTCTTGTAGACGTACAGGAACGACGTACAACGCAAATGTTAATCGCCAATTTATTTCGTAAAAAATAAATAGGATAGATTAATGATATTTTAGGTTTTTCAGATAATTTTAAAATCTAGGAAAGTATTATTTTATAAAAATAGACCAAAATAAGAGATGAACTATTAACCTCTTACTTCATTATATCTTCTAGAAGCAAAGCACACTGAAAGATTGTATGGATGCTGACCTATCACAATTTAATGGATAAGAAAAATGGCATATTAAAAATATGCAAGGAACCCATACAATAAAGAAGACGTCTATTTTACGGTTTGTTTAACATAGCTTGCACTAGAGGCTCACGTAACAAGAACCGTAACACGCAGGGACGAAAAACAAGTTGACATTTTATTCTAGAAAGGAGACGTCTGTAATATTTGCGTTGTTACTACAAATATTTAAGAAAAAAATAATCAAATGCTCGTATCGTATAACATTCATATGAAAATCTCCAATATAAATTAATATTACTAACTGTGGGTTTTTGAGACCAAAATCTCCATTTAAAACATATTGTTAGCTATGTATTATCGAAGACAATGAGATGGTTGACGATATCTATATATATAAAAGAAAGTCGTGTTAGTTACACTATTTATAACTCAAGAATGGCTGAATCGATTTGACTGAAAATTGGTGGGCAGGTAGCTTAGAATCAGGAAACGGACATAGGATAATTTTTACCCCGTTTTCTATTTCTTACGCGCGGACGGAGTCGCGGGTAAAAGCTAGTGTTTTATAACGAGGTTTTGGTCTCGGAAACTGAAGGTACATTGTGGTACCAAGTTGTCTTAAATCTTAAATGTCTAAAGTTGAAAATTCAGTACCGTTTGTCAATCGATCTCACGTCTAGCCCTCTATCGACTTTCCTAAGTCGAGATATACAAAGTAGGGTAAAGGAAGTCAATATAAAAATCAAATGCACGTATTCAAACCTGAAGCTTAGGGGGCGGGCAAATAATTAGGCCACGTGCCGCTCCGACGACGGGAAAGAAGATAATTTGCTATCACAAAACAATATTCAACCTTAAATCTATATACATAAAGTACATAATATATATAAAATAATTTATTTTAGAATTGATTGCTTCAATAAAAAGAGATTAATTGGACGTCAAGTCAAGTGGATTTTAATATTTGAACATACAATCAGAACTGTATATGCCAAATGTGAAAACGCTAGGGTGATGTTGAAAAAACAATATTATTAGAAATCTTGTGTAAACTTAACCGGAAGTTGAACCAAATCTTACTAAAATTATAAATGCGAATTTTTTGATGGATGGATGTTTGTTTGAAGGTATCTCAGGAACGGCTTAAAAATCTAAATGAAATTTGACACAGATGTAGAACATAGTTTGGAAGAACACATAGGCTACTTATTAAGTTTTTTTAATTTCGCGCGGTCAGAATTGCGGGCGATAACTAGTATAATAATATATAAGGTGTAATGTAAACCAAAAATAATAATGAAATAAATTCTGCACGTTCTAAAAGGGACTATAAAGCGGATGTAGAAATAAGTTCTGCTGATTTCTACAGGCACTTATCTAAGTATTTTATCTTTTTCTGGTATTAAGATTTTTTATTACATAATACGGGAGCAATCTATATCGGATTATAGGAGATAAAAAGCTAAGTAAAACAGGCATTAGAACACCTTCACGCCCACCTGGCAGTGGGGTGCAAAAAAACGGGTACAGTATCACCCCTCGATGGATAATAGGAACCACTTCAGTCGATCGATCCGTTATTTAGTCAACTGTCAACTACGAAACGCATTAGGGTGACTGGGTTCTGTATACATATTTTTTATTTTCAAATAAAATAAGGGATAACTTTACTAGATTGAAAATTATTTCGCAAATAGAAGAGGAATTAATACCAGAAAATTAAGAAAGAATAGAATACAAAGAGCGATAACAATATTTAAAACTATCAGACTTCGTCAGCGCGGAAAGATCTTACTAATATTATAAATGCGAATGTTTAGATGGATGGATGGATGTTTGTTTGAAGATGATATCGAAACGGCTCGATAAATTTGGCACAGATGTAAAACATAGTCTGTAAGAACATATAGGCTAATTATTTCGTTTTTTTAATAATATTTGTGCGTACATAAGCTACTTTCACGTCATAAACGTGCCTAGCCGTTTCACGACAAGTATTCCAAAAAAAAAATTTTTTTGTTATAAACGACGCAAATTCACTATTCGTACGAAACATGTTTTTTTTCGAACTTACAGAGATTTCAATTTTATTAATTGTATAGATAGATAATAAATATTAAATATCAGTACAGAAAAATAGGAATTTGCTTTCATCTATTAGATGTTTTTAAACGGATAAATGAAAAATCTTCGAGATACACACTCTTCTTGAATATTGTACAACAGAAAAAAATTAAAGGCCTTCCATAATTTGACGGAACCATAAAAACTCATTCTAATAGCAACCCTAGATAATTATTATTTTGGTAGTTGGCGACACTGCACCGGACAATGGCGTCCCTACGCGTTTCCTGTTTGCTTTCGCGCGCTATTACACGTCAATGCCTAACGGATAGGTTAATTTGAATTTCTTTTTTTTAACAATGGAATCATTTCAGTTTACTTCGGCGGCAAGTTTGTTTTCTGAAAGATCGTGGATTAGATGGACAGATAATTACTGTCCCCGTTTTGTTGACATAAACAGCCTGCTATTAGATGAAGAACCTATTTAGGAATTGTTACATAATTGGTTGTTATAATAGAAGTAAAGAATAACGTAACATTTACGTAACATGTGCGTATTTGAACATGTCAATACAAAGCGAAAACATGTCAACTATACAAATAGAATGTTGTAGCGTATAAATTCTGAAATCGAATTAATTTATACAAATTAACCTGTGATATATTAACGTATTCAGCGTATGGATTATAATACGACTAGCTATCGCCCGCGACTCCGTCCGCGCGAAATTAAAAAAACTTAATTAGGAGCCTATGTGTTTTTCCAGATCTTCAACATCTATGCCAAAATTCATTTCAAATTGAGCCGTTCTGAAGATTCCTTTTAACAAACATACATCCATCCATCCAATTATTCGCATTTGTAATATTAGTAAGATATATGTTGTAGCTGTTAAAGGCAGCAAAAGCTCGTTAAGTACCCAAATCTTAGTTGTATTAACTATTTTTCAGAAAAACGTTTATGAATTCTAGACGATTCGTGTAGCTTTCTTAAATTCAATAACCCTAACATAAAAACGCAAAAAAAAATGCAACACGGTAGCAATTTTCCGCATGCAAATGATATCAATAGACGAGTGACAAGCAATTTAGCGCCGGCGAAATGAAACTGTACGTGTTCCTGAAAAACCTTGCATCCTCTATACTCCAGCATAAACCCCCCCACGAACCCCCCGTGTTCGTCCACGCGCTTGCATTTAATTACTCCGACAATAAAATGGGAACAATGCGGGCCAACAGTTCGTCAGCGCTGCTACCAACTACACGAAACAAAAGAACGGATCCGTCCGACAAGTGACGCTCTCCACCCTATACTATGACAATTTTGCTGCGTGACGTATTTTATAATTTTGCAACATACATTGCGCTGTTTGTATCCAAATATACTTTACTCTTACTAATATTATAAATGCCAATGCCAAATGCCAATGATTGGATGGGTGGATGGATTTTTGAAGATATGTCAAGAACGGATTCGTGGATCTCGATGAAATTTGGCATAAAGGTAGAGCTTAGTCTGGAAGAACATATATGCTACTTTTTTCTTTTTTTAACTCAGCGCGGACGGAGTTGCGGGCGACAGCTAGTATGATAGAAATTAATAGGCAAACAATTTGACAAACACACAATTTACTATTAACAAAAGTATGAGATGCTAATTTATAGCAATGCCTTATTCTTTGCAAAGAGACCAACTTCGCCTTTTCTTACAGAATAGCATATTAAAAAGTAATTGTAGTGTAACTAGCGGATCTTTTTTCATAGTTTTAAAAATTGCTTTCTATTAGTTATTGTTTTCGTATTGTCGTTTCAATGCTTATGAAAACTTCACAGCAATGAAAACCCTCTGTTCTTTTTTTTACATACGTAGCAAGCAATGTACAGCTCGTATTACGATAGTGTCGCTTCAACAAGCTTCTCGCAGCACACAATAGGTGCTCGCTAATTAGCAAGCCGGTACGTCTGAGTTGCGATCGCCGACGTACGACTCTTTGTCACTTGACAACTTTTTAACTATTAAATACTATTTATGTGACATTTTTAAAATGAATGACATACTACGAATAGGATAAATTTAATGGGATTCATCATTTTTAGAGTTCCGTACCTCGAAAGGAAAAAACGGAACCCTTCTATCTGTCTGTCAAGACCCTTTTTCTTAGGAACGCGTTGAGGTATCAAGTTGAAATTCATTCAGAATCTTGAAATTTCTTATAAAGCAACTTCTTATAGCACAGATAAAGGAAAAATTGTGAAAACCGTAAATTTTACTTATATACCTTCAGCTTGTACGGAACCTTCGATGCGCGAGTCCAATTCGCACCTAGCCGATTATTATTTTTTTTATATAGAAAAGTGAAGGCTGTAAAATGAATTTATTCCAAAATGACACTACCTCTAATCATTAGAAACATAGGAGAGAAGAACACCGATCATTCTTAAGTCACTGTTTATGAATAAAAAGAAAAGATTTTTTTAACTCTATTATCACTAAGCGGCTCCATCCGCGCGGGATTAAAAAAATTAGTAGCCTACATGTTCTTCCAGACCAGGGATACCCAAACTATTTTGCACAAGTGACCCCCTTTTCCAAAATCAACCGTTACCACAGACCCCCCCATGGTCAAATTATCTACTTTTAAGATCAATTATTGTTATTATTTTTCATTCTGACTTAGGTCAATAGAAGAAGACAGAGTGAGAATTAGCAATGCTTTAAGTTCGATATCGACCTCAGGGGGTAACCGTAATCTAAGATTAATTTTAATAATAATAAAAATAACCTATAAAGTGTAGGGTAGTCAATAATTCATAACTTCAAATTGCAGTAAAAACAAACATTGATAGTTGGTGCGGCGCGGCGCTCGCACGTACACGCACGTGCCGCAATTACCCGCCGCCATTGTGCGACACTCGACACTCATTTTTAATAAAACCATTCTGTTCTCGTTTGACGGCTATTAGTTTGATTTAAAATTAATCGCCGGTTCTTGTTTAATTTATTTATTATTAAATATGTTATTACTTGTCGCCCGTGACTCCGTCCGCGTGGAATTAAAAAGAAACTTAATTAAAATTTATGCCAAATTTCATTAAGATCCGTTGAGCCGTTTCGGAGATAACTTCAAATAAACATCCATCCAAACATTCACATTTATAATATTAGTAAAATAATGTTTTGATAAGACCTCCATATATAATATACTAACTTTTACCCGTCCGCGCGGAATAAAAAAATGCACACAAGATAAAAAGTTCCTATGTCCGTCTCCTAGTTCTAAGCTACCTCCCCATCAATTTTCAGCTAAATCAGTTCGACCGATCTTGAGTTATAAATAGTGTAACTAACACGACTTTCTTTTATATATATAAGATTAGACCAGATACTATTTTTTTTCATACGCTCCTTTAATAATTCTACTGTTTTTTTTTACTTTTGCAACATTTTTCTTTGAACATGAATTGTACCATAAACCATAGAGGATCTATCTTGATCTCTTTAAACCGTTCAAATTAGTCATCATCAGTTCACTACACGCCCTTATTGAGGGGTTCGGAGCCTACCCTAAGTTAGGGGTGACTAGGCCATAGTCAACCACAGCTAAGTGCAGGTTGACTTCACACAAATCTTTGAATTTCTTCTCAGACATGTGCAGCATCACGATGTTTTCCTTCACCGTAAGAAAATCGGATAAATGTACATATGTAAATCGAAAAACACATTGGTACATTTCGGGATTCGAACCCAGAACCTGCAGATTGCAAGTCAAGTATCAAATTTTATATAGATTTAACTTACGATGTTGTCCATATCCTTGACCATGTTGACCATGCTGGTTGTGCTGATGCTGTGGAGGAGGTACTGAGGCGTAATTTCGATCCCGGGGCAAATTATGTCCCAGCATACGATGACCTGCCATCTCGAGGCTTGCTACTGTATGAGATCTCACCATACCTGTCAATTACAACCAAAATACTATACCTGGTACAACTAGAAACAGGGTAGGCAGAGACGACCTTTGAATCTTCAATTTGGTCCTTAACCTTTCCTTACCAATTTGAGGTCTCCAATTCCTGTTCTGCTGATCGCTGAGATCTCCAGGTTTGAGAACTCTGGGAGGTTCCGTGGCACCTTTCAGTCGGCGTGCAGGGAAGATGAACTCATCAGGGTATTGAGGATCCTCGAACCTCACGCAAACCACTCGATTACCCAAAACAGGTGATAAACCAACCACTGGTGACGGTAGCTGACTGCGACAAAGTTACAGATTAATGTTAACTAGAGCTAGTAAATAAAGTTTACTTATATAAATGCAAATGTTTGGATGGATGGATGGATGGATTTTTGTTACAAAGTATATATATATATATATATATATATATATATATCTAGAACACATAGGCTAGTTAATAAGTTTTTTTTTTCTAATTCCGTTCGGACAAAGTCGAAGGCGATAGCTAGTCATTTAATTGAATAATGATAAAAGTGATTTATTTGATAATTACCCGCCGACGGTGACATTGTCACTGCTGAGTAAGACGTCACCGCGGACCCCCTGACTGCGGTAAGGGTGACGGGTGTCATCCTGTGCACGGGGGGTCACGGGGGGTCGCTGCCGACCCCCCGCCTCGTACAACGCCACCAGCGCGCCGTAACTCGGATGTGAGGGTGACACATATAGTCGGTCGTGACCTCGTATGTTGCGCTGAACTGGACAACAAATGACACACATGACCCACATGACACCACAGATGACGTCACAGAAGCTTAAAAGCTCAGTAAAGTATAGTTTTATATCTTTTGGGACATTTCAATAAGAGACAAGTTATCATAAATTTAGGTGAAACGTTGGCTTTTTGAAGTTCTTATTGTGGGTTTCTGAGATCAAAAATCTCTATACAAAACATATTTAACAAAAGAGATTTTATGTCTTAAACCAGTGTTTCCCAAAGTGGGCGATAACACCCCCTTGGGGGCGTTTGAAACCTAGGAGGAGGCAATAAGGTGCCCAATAAATGGGAGGCATTGAAATTAATTAAAGTAATGAAATTGTGGTTTTTAAGTTTTAGGGCTGAATAAAAATTAGGGGCGCTCTGAAATATAATTGATTTTCAAAGGGGGCGGTGAAAGAAAATAAGTTTGACAATCACTGTCTTAAACGAAGATTTTGGTCTCAAAAACCCACAGTAAACTATACAAATTTCAGATAACATTACATGTATGACATATGATTGTATGTATGGATGTCTTACTTTCAGCCTGCGAGAGGTCCTTGTAATATGGCTCGAGGGCCTTGAACAGTCGGTTCTCATCCACAAATGGCAGCAATGCAACACCTTGCCACGCAAACTTCTTGCCGTTCAAATCTATCTTGAAGTCCGTAGGATAGAAGTCTATTATAGGCGAAAACTGAAACAAATTACCATATTAATAAAGAATTCCATAAAGATTTTTTTTCTGACATATTTATGGTATATTTAACAAATTAAAAAGTTAAGTTCTAGTTTACACTAGAAAATATTCGTTGAGTCTAGTCTTTTCCTCATAGAAAAGATCAAAATAAGGCAATATTGTGTCAGAGGTCAAATCAAGGTCATAATTTTTATAAGCAGTTTTAACAATTTTCTAGGCAAATTACAAACAGTCGGCTTTCACTGGTGAACTATACTTACAGGATCACTCATAAGCTTGGCCCAGGGCTGCGGCACGTGGGAGGAGCTGGCAGCGGGGAACACACCCATCAGCTGCTCCAGAGGACGGAACTAAACACCACATAAAACTCATACTTAGTTCTTTATAAGTATTACAGAAGTCCTTAAGCATAGATTTATTATAATAAATCTACTCTAAGAGGCCATTTAATCAGTAATTAAACATCTCTGAGTGCGACAGCTACTCACCGGTTGCGTGCCCTTCTCAAACTTAGTAGAGAGTCCGCAAATGTTGACAAAGTCAGAGGCGAAGGGTGCATAATGGTAGGGGAAGTACCATTTCCAGCTGGCACACCCCTGGTAGTAGTAGCGCAGCACCCAGCACAACCCTCGTACGTACTGCAGCGCCACACGGTATCTATACAATGTATTAATGTTTTCACATAGGTCTAGAGCGTCGGTGGCTCAGGGGTTAAGTACTTGACTTGCAATCTGCAGGTACTGGGTTCGAATCCCGCCATGTACCAATGTGTTTTTCGATTTACATATGCACATTTGCTGTCATGCGACCTGCACATATCTGAGAAGAAATTCAATGATATGTGTGAAGTCGACCCGCACTTGGCTGTGGTTGACTATGACCTAGTCACTTATAACTTAGGGTAGGCTCCAAACCCCTCGGTAGGGACGTATAATGTGGTGTTGATGATTCACATATCTTGGCTGCTCTTAATTCCACACGATTCGATGAGCAGAACACTATTTTAGATGTAGCGGAATGTGGGGGAAGAGTACTGCGCAGATGACCTTAAACTTGATATATTTTTTATATCATAAGGTGGGAAACGAACGAACGGTTTCCTGAATTCGCCGATAGAGCGAAGCGATGCCTTCTAATCGACGGAGGAGAGGAAGAACAAAAAAAGAATATGTCACCTTCCTATGCATCCCCACCTCCGCTAAATCCACGTCTCCTTTCCATACTATCTTTATTAGAAAATGGTGAGAAGAGAAATAAGTCTAAAATTACGCCTGCAATAAGTAATACTATGTTAGCGTACAACTCAAATGTTCTGATGACTGACCTGAACTCCATGTTATCACTGGATACTTCAAATTTGCTCTCATAGTAGCGCTCCTTGAAACCATCCTCCCACAGCCGCACCTCGTCGTGCTTGTCCTCATCCTCCTCCACCTCCGCCTCCACACCTCCCTCCACCTCCGCCTCCGCCGCTGTACGCTTGCGCCCGCGACGCTCTGACCCCTCTTGCTAATAAAAAATCGTACTAATATTATAAATGCGAATGTTTAAATCAGGGATTCCCAAAGAGGTCGATATCGAACTTAAAGCATTGCTAATTCTCACTCTGTCTTCTATTGACCTAGTCAGAACGTTAAATAATAATAATAATAATAATTGATCTTAAAAGTAGGTAATTTGGCCATGGGGGGTCTGTGGTAACGGTTCATTTTGGAAAAGGGGGTCACTTGTCCCAAATAGTTTGGGGATCCCTGGTTTAGATGGATGGATGTCTATTTAAACACAACAGATCTTGATGAAAATTGGTATAGATGTAGAGCATAGCCTGGAAGAAGACATAGGCTACTAATAAAGTTTTTTTTAATTACACGCAGACGGTGTCGCTGGCGACAGCTAATAACACATTAAATACCACAAACTGTAACAAGTACACTAACACGAAAATATCATAGTGACATGGAAAGTATTAAATAATTTGAATTGAACCTACAAAAAAAGAGTTCAGATTTCAAGTTTTTTAACTAATTATTAGATGCTGTAATAAATAGTTTACCTCAGCAGAGGCGTTCATGCCAGCGATACGGATATTAGCAGCCTCCTGCCTCGCATTCTGAACCGGCTTTGCAGCAGCGCTAAGAGACTGAAAACACACTCCTTGTAGAACTACATTACTTCACAAATCACATGTAACATGATTAATTCAAGATGGATTAATATTATACTTTGAGAACATTAAAATTTATACCTGCAATACAGTCGGTTTCTAAGACCAAAATCTGCATTTAAAACATTGTTATCTCTGATGACGATATGTTTTATATAGAAATTTTAATCTCAGAAACCCACAATTAATTAAGGAACAAAAGTCATCTATATATATAAAAGAAAGTGGTGTTAGTTACACTATTTATAACTCAAGATCGGTCGAACTGATTTAGCTGAAAATTGATGGGCAGGTAGCTTAGAACCAGGAAACGGACATAGGATAATTTTTACCCCGTTTTCTATTTTTTTATTCCGCGCGGACGGAGTCGCGGGTAAAATCTAGTATATTATGAAATCAAGTCCAATATATCAGAAGGTAGAATAGAACCATAGATTTGCATCTGTGTATTAAAATCCGGTGGTGAGTGTATGAAACAGTCTCACCATGGGCGCAAACTGAGTCTTCTCGAGCAGCTTAAAGTTGACCTGCTGCTGCTTCTTACGAGCCTTGTCTCGCGCGCGGAACACCAGCTCGTTGTGGTGACGCCGTTTGAAGATCTCGTCCTCCACGCGGCCCAGCTCATCCATTATCACCTGCACTCGCTCCAGGTTCACGTCCCCGCTGTCTGTCACCCAACCCTGAAGGAATAGTCATAGCTTTAACAAAGGTCCTTAAACATAAGGTACGATTTCTTTCTTCTTTACTAGGCCTCAATCAAACTTGTTGGCTCATTGCGGGTTGGTTGACTTGAAAGAAAGAAAGAAATACATTTATTCAAAAGAAAAGGTTCATTCGACATGTGCTGCGGCGGGTACCGCAGCGCCGATTTTCAATGAACCCTAAAATATGAAAACAGTAAATAACATAAAAGAAAAACTATAAATAAATATTTAGAATAAATGCTCAGTCAACCGTGAGACTTAAACTTATATGACAAAAATTACAACTAACAAATGTAACGTACAGACCTAGAAGAGAACAAAAAAAAATCAACAATTATGATCGTTATATAAAATAATAAAAAAATAGTAATAAAAGAAAAAAAACAACACAAATCAAACAAAGGTATAAAAACTACTAATATACAAGCAACTCCGAGATGGCAATTTGACACAGCAATATCTAGGTTTTTTGATTATCAATTAGAAAGTTTTTATATCTTTTTTTTAAAGATAAATTTAGATTTAAAACACCTCAGAGGAGGTGGTATGTTGTTCCAACATTTTGCAGCGTTGTAACAAAAACTGCCTCGGAATGCTGCCGAATGGTGCTTAGGACAGAGTAGACGTTTACAAATGGTTCTCTCATGCCGTTTGGAGAACTGAAGTTTATCGAACAAATATAGGGGTTTACGTGATCTAACTTCTGACTTCACACATATCTTTGAATTATTCTTCGCAGGTTAAATCACTATGTTTTTTTTTTTCACCATAACCATTACCACTGTTATGTTAACACTTACTTTAGTCTTATAGACGCACTTCTTGTACAAGTTGACCAATCTATCCACCGCACCCTCTCGTATCTCAAGACTGGGCAAATGTGGCAGAAAGTCGTTACCCACGAAGAAGCACATGAACACCCAATCGTCCAGAGCTCGCTCAAAGTCATACGGGAATGGTAAGTTTGGCATTTGGAGTTCCTGGAACAATATAACTGTCAATTTCCATGGACAATGTACCCGAATCTTAACATTATTTAAACATCTACATAATGAAAGGTATAAGTTTTTTTTTTAACTTATTGTACAAAAACAATATAGATTAGTCGGTAGCCACTCACAGGGTTTTCTTCTTTGTACAAGTGTAAAGCGAGTACTTAGTAATCATTTTCCACATCTTGGTAAAGATTTAAAGGAGAGACAAACTTATAATGGGTTCTGCCTTAGGCAATACAAAAGTTCTTAACCTTTACTAAACTAAAACTGTACCCTGTACTAAACTATCTGCTCCTTGTTAGAGTAATTATGGGGAGACTGAAAACCAGCACGGCCTTCAATGACAAGCTGGAGGCAGCATCAGCTGAGCCTCTTCCCATTAGCCAAGATTTTTTTTTTTCTCTTTAATTGATATCTTTATAAGTGTAATTTGTTTTATTTTTGGTTAATAAACTGTATTTTATTATTTTTAAGTTGAGTTGAGTTCAGTTGTCAAGTTTAGATGGATGGATGGATGTTTGTTGTTACATATGTATCCAGAACCACTAAACGAATTTTACTATAATTTAGCACAGATGTAGAACATAGTCTGGAACACATAAGCTACTAATTATGTTTTTTAAATTTCCGTGAGTACAGCTAATTACAGCCAATCCATTCCTTGTTTACACGCTCATTCTATATAAATAACGCATGTTTTTTATCTTAATTGTTTTACCTTTTCTAAATACTCTCGCAGCACACTCAACCTGACAAAGATGAAGTTATCCTGCGCACCAAATGCTGGATCTGAGCGTACTACTGACGCGTCCGGTGTAGTACCTGTACACTCTTTCATCTCGTGACCTGGAAATAGTGAAATAAAAGAATTTATTTATGTGAAGCTGTAATATACATTACAACCTTCAATGTATACCCTATTATAAGCTAAAAAATTGTAAACAAATTTAAAATTCCAGATAACATATCCCATTAGCCATTACGCTATTTCAAACTACCATTAGAAATGTAATTTTTTGGAAATTGCAAAATAGAAATTTTGGCCTAAAATAGGTATTACCAGTTTGCCCAGTCGACCGATTAACCTATTAGGAAACACCTCATAAAATGCACAGTGGATCCATAGTTCATAAAATTTATGCTTTATTTTCAAACAAGCTTCTAATAAACAATGAATTTAATGTTACGTAGCACTTAACCTAAATGCAATCACTTAATATTTCACTAATGACTTACCAAGCTGTCCACAGACGTCACATGGGCGAGGTTTGTTGGGTTTGAACTCTTCTCTTATGATTGTGAAGTTAGGCTCATGTGTTGCCAGACCCAACATTATTAAATCAGCATCGGCACCACATAATACATGTTGGGTGTTAGGATCATGGTCGGGCTGAGCTGTGTAGAAATATAAATATGTATCTAAGACTAACCAATGCCTATGACATATTGTAGAATTAAAAATATTTCATTAATTACTAATAATGTAAAAAGAAAATACCATTCTATCTTGTATAAACCACAAATTTTTCCAGAATAACAGATAGCGTAAACACAATTCCCGTCTTATATCTAATCTTTGTCAAATTTAATCTAAACCCATTTAGACATTTCAGAGAATGGTATGAAAATTAGTTAAAAAGGGGTCGTACAACTTACCCCTCTGCCGCCTAATATAATCCATAATCTTATGTTCTCCCTCTCCGGGGACATTGGCATCTGATAGGATCACCTTAATACTCTTCCATCCAGGGTCATTGTTTAATCTTGGGAAAAACAGTAAAATACATATTTAGAGTAGACATTCATACATTAGTTATCATCAAGAAATTATTAGCAAATGACTAACCTGTCATGTATGTAATAATGTAAGCACTTGCTCAGTCTGTCCATAAATGGTGTACCAGGAGTGATACAATTTGAATCAAAATGTGCCTCTTTAGGCTTCTCTGGAGGTAAGTACGCTCCTTTTGCCAGAAGCTCTGATCGGACTCGGGCAACCTCTTCTATTTTCTCCTGAATCTCCTTAGAAGCCCTAAAACGTCTTGATCTCTGCTGGTTCATCTTAGCTCTTGGGGCCTAAAAAGATTCATGTCTTTGTTTGTATTGTTTGAACCAGTGATATATTATAATCATTTTAAAGATACATAATTTATTTCTACTTTTCTCAACAAGTATAGTTATTCTTCCATCAAATTCTTTTCCAACCTATCTGTTTTTCAAGTTTTAATGAAGTTATAAATACATTTTTGTACTGTTGTACACAAATCTCTTATCATGTTACTATTAGTGTTGCAGGTGAAAGAATAAAAGTAATTACTTCTTCCTACAGTCATTTGGTTATTACTGCATCCTAGAGGAATAAAAAAAAAAGGATTTTATAACAGAAAAAAAATGTTGTACAGTAAGTCACTCACCACTCCATCAATTGCCATGTACAACAGTTTCCTGGGCCTCACAATACGAAATAAACGATCGATGCATTCAAAAATAGCCACCATCATCTCATCCTCATCTTTAGGCGCGGGTTTATCTTCCGGATGTGTACACGGGTGTATAATGCCATTCATATCTAAATACAAATTATCAAACTCTACTCCATTTGGGTTTGGCAGAGATGAATCTATGTGTATTAATTCACCGTCGACATCGGTTGGCTGTAACGAAATAGTCATAATATAATTTTTGTCTTAAATTTTGATCCACTTTTTAGGTTACGACGTATTACCCTTTCTTCAACGCATTCCACTATTACGCTTGAGTATTTTCGACTTAGCCAGCGAAAAAATGCTGGTACTCCCATTTTGATAAGTGTTTTCTACACTCTTAATTTAACTTAACTATTTTAATTTTTGTGGGAAGCTGTTTTGTCACGTATTCAACACAAACAAATCATTGAAGTTGAAAGTTGCCATTGCTTTCAAAGAGAAGCATTCTTTTATTTGTCTATTTTGTCAGTCAAAGAGTACATACGTGACTTCTTCAAATGGCGCGGATGTTTTCAACTGCATAACTACTTTAAAACAAACTTATCTGACCCAGTCTTGCCCACCTGAACTTTGAGACTTTAATAATATTGGTTATCTTGTCTTAAATTCTTGTATCACTCACTTGACCAATCTTCTTACTCATTATAAATGAGTAAGTATTGATGGATGGATGTTTGTTAGAAGGTATCTCCAGAACGGTCACGTGGATCTCGGTAAAATTTGGCATAGATTTAGAACCTAGTCCGTAAGAACACATAAGCTACTTATTTTCTTTTTAATTCCACGAAGGCAGTCTCGGGCGACTGCTGGCGTTCTGGAGTTACCTTGTAACGAACATCCTTCATGCATCAAAAAATTCGTACTTATAACATAAGTGAGATTAAAACAACATGTATTTGAATTACTTAGTGTAAAGAAGTAAAACTGCAAATAAAGTTTTAAAATTTATTAATCAATCAAATGCAACTCAAAATAATTTCAAACGCATAACTTATAAAACTAATTCGACGTAACTTTTGCATATAACTAAAAAATTAAAAGAAGAAAGTACTTTTCTTTAAAAAAACAGCTAATAACATATTGTTAAACTATTAATTAATTTTCAAATAATTTGAAACAAAATTTAGAAAAGATAAGAACAAGTCTATAAACAAAAATATTCTATTTCTTTGTTTCCAACCTCTTATGCTTGAAGAACTTTCGAGGTCTTGTCTTTACAGTATCCTCCTTCGCATTTGATACAATTTCCTGAGAATTAAACATCACTTTAGTTTTAAATTTTTATTAAAATACATAAATTATATAAAATAAATATGTTATAAATATATATTTATGAATACATCCTGAGCTGCCTACAATGAAAAAAGTGATCAAAAAATACCCATACAAAAGATTCTACGTTAATCTAAATTTTACCAAGTCTATATTTAAGATTATTCTCTATTATTATTGTTATATTTTGTTTTTTCATAACAGAAAAACTTTTTTTGTATCTAACTCGAAGCGCCGCAAACGAGTAGTCAACTTACTTGTGGCATTTGTTGCTTTTGAATTTGGTTCCTTGGTTCAATGCGATTAGGTTGTTTTTTCAACGTGGCCAGTTGCGCACGCGACAGAGTTTCGCCACGAGACAGAGCAGCGAAACAGCGCTTCACTGCCGTCTCCTATACCATTTGACGCATATTTATTTTTATAAGTAACACAAAATAAATTTTTACCATATTATTTTTGTTGTATATTGCCAATGTAAAAAATTTGTTTTATACATTCTATTTTGATCCTAATTAGCTTTTTTTTATATCATAAGATGGCAAACGAGCGAGCGGCCACCAGAATTCGCCGAAATAGCGAAGCGACCGCCGTCCATAGACATCCGCAATTGCAGACGCGTTGCCTACCTTACATCAACGGAGGAAGGGGCACACAAAATGAGATAATTTCCCATTCCTATGCATCGCCTACTCCAACAAATCTACTTCTAGAAAGAGGACTAAGATTAGGCAGTATTAGCTCTGCAGATATGTTATATGCTTGAGATTTGTTAATATTACACATAGTATTTAGACTTACGTTTGGTGCATCGGCATCAGAGCTAGAGTCGGAAAAGATTTTGAACAAACTATCTGGACTCATGGCAGCCATGGGCGCGTTGGGCGCGGTGGGCGCAGTGGACACGGAGGGGGCGGCGGTTGGCGTCAGCTCCAGCCTTTTTCCAACAGTTTCTTGTCTTGCTACTTTCTAATAAAAAATGGCAACATTTGCTGTTGGAATACTTGAAAAACTAGTGTATGATATAAAAATACTTAAGTGAATGTAAGTCGTTAAGGATCCACATTTGTGTAGATTATAAGTAGTCTTTAATAAGTGTCTCTATTAGGGATCAATTAACGACTATGAGTGCTGTAGTATATGTATTAAAGCCGACCGCTCGGGAAGGGGTCATCATGACGGCGTTATCGTCGAGCTCGGGGACGAAATGTTCCTTAGGGGGCGGCCAGCGGCGACCGGTCAGCTCCTTCTCCACGTTGTCTAAGGTCTTCTGCATGTCTTGGATGGTCTGCTGCAGACGACCCTGAATAGATAGGATTAGAATCGGTAATCTACCTCTCTTTGGTTTTTTAAACGTATATTTGAGACGGCCGACGCTCAATCTGTCATTAACCAAGTGTGCTTTATTGTTTTTAAAATCTTTGTCGCAATTTATTTGACACCGTAACTTGAAAACTTAGTTCTAAATATATACTTACTTATAAAATAAATATCTAACCTTTTCGCTTCTTAACTCCAGAATCATAGACATGTTCTGAGTAAGTTCAGCTTCTTTGACCTGAAAACGTACATTAAAAGTGTCTTTGATGTTTCAAATCATATCAACAACACGAAAAAAACTTCCAAACCTTGCAATTGTCTGCTTTATTTATAATTATGTACAATTTTATTGAATTTATGAAAATTAACTGACTCACTCGAACGCTATCTTGAAGCTTTTTAATTTCTTTCTTCGATTTCTCTTCCTCTTCTTTCATAGCGTCTCTTTCTTGTTCCATCTCTTTCTTAACCTTGGCCAAGGTATCTTCGAGTTTAAATTTAACATCTGTTGCTGTCTTCACCTCAGACATGAGACAATTTATAGCATTAACTTTCGTATCTATTTCATTATCCTTGTTTTGAAGTTGAATCTCTAAATCCTTTTGTTTACCTTCGGCGATATCCCTACAACAATTTTTTACATAATATTAACTAATTCGGAAGCTAAATTTATTACTTTACGTAAATTAAAAATCATAAATACTGGTAAGCTTTAGCGTTATTTTTAATTTCTTCGATGTGATCCTCGAGCTGTTTCTTTTCAGTCACCAGCTGCTGTATTTGTGCAAATTTTTCATTGGAATCTTTCTTACTTTCTTGCAACTCATCATCAATTTGTGTTTTATCCTTTTCCAGTAATTTTATTTGCATTTGTAAATCCTCCATTTCCTTTTTCATATTAGTCAATACCTGTTAAATGCTTAATATTTAGTTCTACCTAAGTTTAACTTATTTATCTAAGAGAGTAGGACTTTATTATATTGCCCGTGTTCTATAAAACATATCTTACTTGAACATAATCAAAATTTTCTTTTTTTAAATCGTTATTTTCATTTAATGCCTTATTCAAATTCTCTTCTACACATGCTCTGGCGGAGTTTGTATCCTGTAACAAAATCTTATATATAAAAAATTCTCTTGACTCAATGTTTGGTTATGTTTTTTTTTAATTTTATATGCATATTTAGTAAGTCTGAGAACCGGTGACTATTTTTCATACTTCTATCAAGTTTTTTTAACTGCACACGGACAGATTTGCAAGCTACAAGTACTTAAATTTCTTCTCCGAGTACTTTTACATACTCTTTCAAAAATTCATGTCGCGTTAGACCTTCGGTTCTCTATGTACATTACCTGCATCTGCATCTTAAGTGCCTCCATAGCAGCCACCAGACGCTGCTGCTCCTCCTCCAAGTCAGCCACCTTCTCTTGCAGTGAGTTTCTCTCGTCGCTCACGCTCTTTATAAATTGTTCTTGGTTCATCAACGCTTGCTTGAGAGATTGAACAGCATCTATTGCTTCTTGGATCCTGAAATTGTCATCATCAGCTCACTAGACCCACTGAGGGGCTCGGTGCCTACACCAAGTTAAGGGTGACTAGGACATAGTCAACCACGCTGACCCATAGCGGGTTGACTTCACATATATCATTGAATTTCTTCTCAGATATGTGCAGCATCACAATGTTTTCCTTCATCGTAAGAACGTCAGATAAATGTAAATCGAAAAACACATTGGTACATGGCGGGATTCGAACCCAGGACATGCAGCTTGCAAGTCAAGTGCTTAACCCCTGAGCCACCGACGCTCGACCATGACTCCAACCTAAAATTGTACTTTAGCAATAAACTGGACGATATAAATCTGGACCGATTCCCAAGACTGCATAAAGAAATCCGAATTTATTCTTATGAATAAGTAAATAATACTTAAGGACTCACTCTTTATCTTTCTGTGCGAGGGTTTTGTTCGCGTTGCAGGTTTGGATGTTGTATTCATCTGCGTGTCTCTTCATTTCACGTTGAAGATGCGTTATCATATCATCTTTCTATAATCATTTGTATATTTTATTACGTAAAGGAAAAAAACAACTCGAAAAGAATTACCAGAATTATGAACTATAATAAATTTGTTTTGGTAAGATATGACTCGCGGTGCTAGAACATGTTTCAAGTTAGTCTTCATCGTAGTTTTATTTCTTACTAGGTTTTACCCGCGACTCCGTGCGCGCGGAATAAAAAATAGAAAACGGGGTAAAAATTATCCTATGTCCTATTCCTGGTTCTAAGCTACCTGCCCACCAATTTTCAGTCAAATCGATTCAGCCGTTCTTGATTTATAAATAGTGTAACTAACACGACTTTCTTTTATATATATAGATTTTATCCTTGGGCTGTATGTACGTATCATTGTGAACTGTCTAAGTTATATGAAATCAACATCCTTACCCTGTCCATCTCATATTTGTGCTTGTCTAGTTCCCTGTTGCTATCACCGAGGGCGGTGAGCAGGTCGTTGTTGCGGGCGTTAGCGGTCGCGAGCTGCGCGCGCACTTCCGTTAGCTCACCATCCACCTGCTGCTTCGCGCTCGTCAGGTATTCAACCAGCTTGCTGAAGTGGTTGCTCGACATCGACACTTCACGTATTTTAAAACATTGTTTTTATAATATGTAACCTTTATTTAAATTTCATCATATAAGTCAAGTGTTTCCCAAAGTGGGCGATAACGCCCCCTTGGGCGCGTTTGAAACCTAGGAGGGAGCGATAAGGGGCCCAAAAAATGGGGGGCATTGAAATTAATTAAAGTAATGAAATTGTGGTTTTTAAGTTTAGGGCTGAATAAAAGTTAGGGGGGGTGAAAGAGTTAAGTTTGACAATCACTGATATAAGTTTACTGCAATGCTTCCGAATTTTTTTTGTATCCCCATTCGCGGTCCCTATAGCAGACTCCCTATGCAAGTTGTTAAACTATCAAGATATAAGCAAGAAATGAAACCTTTCTCTTGCAGGGCTTCAACCTGATGTTTGACCTTCTCGTCCTGCTGCACCTGCTTATGGCGCATCTCCCGTAGCTGCTCCGCGGACCTGTTGAATGCTGTGTACAGCGTGGCGCCGTCCGCCTTGCAGCGCGACAGCGTCTCCTGCAGCCGCTCGCTCGACTCTTGCAGCACGTCGCAGATCTTACGCGTGGTTGACAGTCTGCACGACCGCGATATAAACACTTAGCATACAAAGGAATTAATGGTTCCCATTATGTCAACCTGAAGAACCTGAAGGAAGGTGTAAAGAACCAGGAAAAGGCAAGAAGCTTGATAAGTGACAGTAGAATAAGAAATAAATCGTTTTCGCTTAGTTTTTGTCATTTTTTTAAAAACTATGAATAAAAAATTACTTGTTGAGTATCTCAGGTCGATGTCTCAGCTCTTCCTGGTACTTAGCGTTGGCGGCCTCATGCTGCATATGCACCTCAGCCATGTTCTGCTGCAGTCTCTCATGGTTGTCTTGCACTTGCTGCAACTTCTCCTTCAATTCCCAGTACGCGGTGTCTTGAGCAACCTTTACAATGGTTGATTACAATGACCATCACTTCATTTGCCGTTTCAAAAGATTTATTTAATCAATAAGAGCTAAGATTAATTTTAAAAGTGTTTTTTTTTTAAAACAACGAAGAAATAATAAAGTAAATCATGTATATGTTCAACATACAAAAACATACTGAACGTCAATATGTAACAATGTTTTTTAAACAAATGTTGCGGTAGTGAAAATTCACAGTTTACGAAACCCTACCTTTAACTTTATAATTTTTTCCTTTTCTTTAGTGACTTTCTCCCGTAACTTGTCTGCATCCGTGGCTATTCTTCTACTATTTGCAAACTTTGTAATATCATCGATATCCATTGTAGTAAATAAAAATGTTTTGGATAAGTTTTAACGATTGCTGAATGGGGCAAAATACTTTGAATTTAAAATGGCGGGATATTAGCTTTTGTTTTTTTTTTAATTTTAAAATTCTTTTTGACTTAAATTTTATGGCCAGATTCAAATTTAAAAATAACAATTGAAAGTGGTAAACAAAGAAAATATATCTAAAAAGCGCAAAAAAAAATGAAGCTAGTTTAAGTAAAACATGTACTACAATCAAAATTTTAAAACATACAAGGATTTGTAATGATGGTAAAATTGACAAAGCTGGCATAAGATTTCTCAAAAAAAATTATATTGTATCTGTCTGGGAATCTAATACAATTGTGAATAATATTATCTTGCTAGGCTCGTTAAACATTTTATTATATTATTGTTATTGTAATTTATTATTTTATTCTAAATCATAAAGATTTTTTTGAACCATTTTTGCGTTTTTATAATAGGTTTTGCTTTTTGTAATTACTCTTTGCGAGGTTTGCGAGGGTTGAAAAATAAACAACGTAAACAACTGACAGTGGCAAATTGACACTGACATTAGAAAACATTTTGTTTACGTTGTTTACATAATATTATGACAATATGAGAAGTTATTGCATTTTTAATTATTACAAAAAGTTTTTTAAAAATGTCCCAACCCGAAAGTATTCTTCTAATTTTGAATACGAGACGAAAATCGAAAAGATTAGGAATATTGGAATATTAGCACATATAGATGCAGGTTAGGAAAATAACCTATGTTCAGATTAAATAGGGTTAAGAATTAAATAAATTTTATCGTAAATAATAAATCTAGACTGAATTTGATTATATTTTTACCTAATTTAACTTGTATGTGCTCATGTTACAAATTTGTTTTTAAACATAGGCAAAACTACAACCACTGAACGTATGCTGTACTACTCCGGGACTATACGGTCTATGGGCGAAGTGCATCATGGTAACACGGTCACTGACTACATGGAGCAGGAGAGACGGAGAGGAATTACAATCACATGTAAGATAAAACAATTATGATATTAAAATACAATAAAATGTACACTATAAAAAAAAATTGAAGAGATTCTGAATGAACCACCTGTCTTTCTATGTGACAATCGATATCCCAAATTAATTGTGTCTGAAATATGTATAAGTTGCAGTGAATATTTGTTAAATAAGACAAGATTCTTTGTACCCATCCATCACATCTACTGAAATTGGTTTATATCTTGAAATAAAAAATAGAAGAATTCCAGTTTCAATCTTATACACAAATATTACATAGACTATTTCAACTACATTCTATTTTCAACAGTTGTTGTTAATTTAAATATACAAGCAACATACTATAAACATTTATCTATTAATTAACTTGTTTTGTAGCGGCTGCTGTATCCTTCCCCTGGCATGGCACACAAATCAATTTAATTGACACACCGGGGCACATTGACTTCACCATGGAGGTTGAGCAGAGTCTGGCTGTGTTAGATGGTGCTGTTATAGTCTTGGATGCTTCAGCTGGTAATATCTCTAAACATCATCATCAGCTCACTAAACGTCCCCCTTGAGGGGCTCGATACCTACCCTAAGTTAAGGGTGACTAGGCCATAGGTCACATTGCTCCATAGCAGGATTCAAACCCTACAGATGAATGCAAGAGTTGAATGATATTTTTAGTGAGTGAAGTATAAGGAAAAAGTATGCTAAAGAGATACTGTGCACAAGGATTCGTTTTAATATAGGCATTATTTTATAACCCCATATTATATATTTACTAACTTAACTTTAAAGAGTTCTTTAACTCTTGTTAAGACTTTTGTTTGTTATATACAACTAAGGAAATTAATTAATTAAGAAACGGCTTAACTCACGTTTTGATCGTCCGGTGGCGGCACCAACTAGTTTCGGACCTATCGGGGGTCCATCTTCAGGGCGAGTGTTTAATTCGAGGACTTCGCGGTCGCGTCGCGTCTCGCACTGCGGGCCATAGCGCGGACGATCAAAACGTGAGTTAAGCCATTTCTTAATTAATTAATTATGATGTCTCACGAAAGTTTAAACAATTTAATAACTAAGGAAATGTTTAAGATTTAAGTAAGATTTTTTAAGTTATGATTAACTTTCAGGTGTGGAGGCTCAAACACTGACAGTCTGGAGACAGGCAAGTGGATACCGAGTCCCTCGCATACTGTACCTTAACAAAATGGACAGGAGTGATGCAGATGTGAACAGCTGTATCAGATCTGTGCGGGAGAAGCTACAAGCCACGCCTCTCATGATACATGCACCTGTTACTAAAGAGGGAAAACTTATTGGTACAGTATTATACAAAATTCTCGTCTAAAGTCAATTAATCTGACACCAGTGGAATAACGCTCTTTTCTTGAAGGAAAATTTGTGATATGTCTTGTGATAAAAGAGCTATAATTAGTGAAAATATTGTTACTTCCAGGTCTGATTGATTTAGTGACATGCGAAGAAGTAATATGGACGCAGGGCAGAGGACAGAATTATGTTCGACGAAAACTTGCAGAGAAACAGGATGGGAAATATTGGGAAAAAATAATGAATAGCCATAGACAACTGATTGATACTCTTTCCTCATTGGATGATCAGTTAGCAGATATAATAATACAAAAAGATTCATTGGACAATATTGAAATTCCACAGATAAATGACGCTATTAGACGGTGCACATTAAAAATGAGTGGATTTCCTATTTTATGTGGTAGTTCTTACAAAAATATTGGCGTTCAGACTTTAATGGATTCTATAGTATCTTATTTACCATCTCCTTTAGAATGTAATAGAATTTACAAAAGCTTTGGTTCCGATTTAGCCGCTAGGACCTTTAAGGTTCAGCATGATGACCAGAGAGGTGTGTTAACATTCCTAAGGCTGTACAGTGGTGAAATTGAAAAGGGACAGAAGATATACAACCTGGCAAGAGAGAAGAGTGAGCAGGTCAGTACAATGTCCAGACTTCTTTGTCTCCGTCTCCGAAACTCATTTGTGGCTTACGCTTTTCTTAAAAATTAACTAAATAATGTATATTATCTTACTAATATTATAAATGCGATATGTTTGAATGGATGGATGGATATTTATTAGAAGGTAAGGCATAGATGTAGAACATAGTCTAAAAAAAACATAGACTACTAATAAAGTTTTTTTCAATTCTCCACAAACTGAGTCACGGGCGAAAGGTAAAACAATAACAAATTTATTGCACCAACGATTTATGTAACCTTTTTTGAACAGACCATAGACGTGTGACGTCACAAGGCTATCGACAAAGCTTTGGTAAATGCGTATTTGTAGCAATAAAATGTTTGCGATGTAAATTTGTCAAAATAATATTAACAAAGTTGACCAGACAGGATCACTGTATGTGGCGCTGGCTGACGAGTACCGGCCGGTGGACAAGGTCACTGCGGGGAACATTGCTGTTGTCAGCTCGCTCAAGGTCAGTCTTTAACTTCTACATCACTAGCGTTGCCATGCGTCCGGATAAAGCCGGACATAGGTAGGCTTTTGAATTGCGTGTCCGGCCAAAATAAACGGTTTTCCGGTTTTTGTTAGGCTTTTCCAAACGAGAGTGTACCTATTAATACTGAGACAAAATCCTAAATAATATAGGGTGTCCAACCTTTCTACACAAATGTCTGAAAAATTACTAAAATCGCTGTTAATTCCATCTATCTATATATATAAAAGAAAGTCGTGTTAGTTACACTATTTATAACTCAAGAACGGCTGAATCGATTTGACTGAAAATTGGTGGGCAGGTAGCTTAGAACCAGGAAACGGACATAGGATAATTTTAGCCTCGTTTTCTATTTTTTATTCCGCGCGGACGGAGTCGCGGGTAAAAGCTAGTTATTTATAATCTTATTATTTTTCCTTCTTGTAACACTTGTTACCCAGACTACCATGACTGGAGATCTGGTAACATCGACACACACGTCCGCCAAACGCGCACGCAGTCAACTAGCGCGCTGGCTGCAGGAGTCAGGCGCTGAGGACCTGATGCTGCCCAGCGCACTCCAGCGACTAAAGACCCTCGATACTCAGCCCAGCACTGAGGAACTCGCTGAAGTCTTGCTTGGGATTGGTAAGTAAGGTCTGATGGTTAATGAGGGTTATAGTTTATTTTTTAGGCTCCAGATTAAATTGTTTTTGTTGACTCTACTTGTCTTTTTTTATATCAAGGTGACAAACGAATAATTGACAGAGTAATTAGATAGAATGGCTTGATTATGTAGTTTGTTACGGATTCTGTTAACCATTTTTAATATTTCACTATTATATAATCTGTTGGTCTAAATTATCCTAGGTTCTCTGATATTTTGTAAATATGAAGGTTATGTAATTTTCATAAAATTTTATCAATATTGTATTCTTTTTTTTTTTAGGAGCGTCAGTGGCTCAGGGGTTAAGCACTTGACTTGCAATCTGCAGGTCCTGGGTTCTAATCCCGCCATGTACTAATGTGTTTTTCGATTTACATATGTACATTTAACCGACGTTCTTACGGTGAAGGAAAACATCGTGATGCTGCACATGTCTGAGAAGAAATTCAATGATATGTGTGAAGTCAACCCACACTTAACCAGCGTGGTTGACCTAGTCACCCCTAACTCGGGGTAGGCTCCGAGCCCCTCAGTGGGGACGTATAGTGAGCTGATGATGATGTATTCTTCTATTTGATGTTGTCTCTTTAACAACAGGTACTACAGTCCCGGAGCCTGTATTCCTGTGCTCCATCGAGCCACCCAGCGCTGCGTACCAGAGCGCGCTGGAGACGGCGTTGGCAGAGCTGCAGCGTGAGGACCCCAGTCTTCGCGTCTCCACAGACGATGAGACCGGCCAGCTGGTGCTTGCTGGTAAAGAAGTCGTCATATATCTTAGCGGCTCGGAATTATGACCTTGAGCCGATACGATATATGAAAAGACGTATATGTCTACTGTGACTGTGACAAACTAAACTTGTGTCTACATTTTTTTTTATCTAGGTATGGGTGAACTCCATCTGGAGATAATCAAAGAGCGCATCATCAGGGAGTATAAGATAGATGTGGAGCTGGGCGAGCTTCAGATCGCGTACCGGGAGCAGCTGCTGGGGGAAGCCAAGTCCACCCTGGATGTAGACCGCAAGATCGGCAGCGTGCGGCAGGCGGTCAAGGTCACCATGTCTGCTAAGACTGTGAAGGGAATCTCACAAGATAAAATTCTTAAGTAAATAATTGGTTCGAATTTAGGCTATTTCTTAATTTCTCGTTGACGAAGTCGCGGTCGATAGGTAGTCTATATATATTTATAAAATTGGAGTGTCTGTATGTAATAACGACAAAAAAAAACATTTTTCATCCAACAAAAAAGTCTGTTGGCAAGTCCTCGTTTGTTCCTGGTAATCTCCAGAACGAGTGGACCGATTGTGACAGAACTTTGACTGAAAAGTAGCTGATGGATGCGGGAATGTTATAGTCTATTTTTTTCTAGGCTGAAATTCCAGGTGACTGTTAGTTTTGACTAAATTTGTTGTGTTGTGCATAGACTGGACAAGAGTGGTGAGAGCGCGGCCAATCTGTCGCACGTACACCCGCGCACGTTGTCCGCTCTACAGCAAGGAGTACGCGCAGCTCTACAACATGGACCCAAACTTGGCTGTCCAGTGAGTTACTGACTTAGTGAACTGACGGCCAACCTTCATTAATGGAGAGGCACCTTTTTTATATCGGGGGGGGGGGGAAATTTTCGAAAGATGCTTTCTGAGGGGAAGACAGGGTTATGTGGGGTTTGACCCACTAAAACCCCTTCGGTCAACTTAATGGAGAAGCACCTTTTTTTTGGTGTCGGGGAGGGGATCTTCGAAAGATAAATCTGTCTCTAGGGGGGAAGACAGGGTTATGTGGGATTAGACCCACTAAAACACCCTCGGTGATCAGCCTCGAGTGCAATCGAAGAAGGTTCCGAGATCTCCTAAGAAGGCACCGGAACAATGGAGAGGAACCTAGAGAGAGAGAGAGTTTACCATTCAATTTTGTACTTACTTTTAATTTGAGTTCTATTTCCTTATTTCTTATAGTATACAATTTCTTCAATCGGACTGTTGGGATTTTTTCCGAACGACCCAACGGGAAACATTAATTTTACCTTAGCAATACTTTGATAACTTGTTACATGCAGCTGGTAGACGTTCAGGTGACGCTGCACTGGCTGGAGCTGGGGAGGGGTACCTCTGACTCAGTGGTGGGGGCCGCAGTGGTGCAATGTCTGCGCAAGGTACTCTCAACACAACTACACATTCCATTACACAGAGTATTTTGCTGTGAGATTTGATAGTTGAAACATGAATATAGAAAATCTTATCACTCGTCTTATTTTTTTTTTAAACACAGAGATAGTAATTACTTAGTAACAGTTAGTTACTCTTATCTATCTATCTATCTATATATATAAAAGAAAGTCGTGTTAGTTACACTATTTATAACTCAAGAACGAATGAATCGATTTGACTGAAAATTGGTGGGCAGGTAGCTTAGAACTAGGAAACGGACAAAGGATAATTTTTACCCCCTTTTCTATTTTTTATTCCGCGCGGACGGAGTCGCGGGTAAAAGCTAGTTTTAAATATAAAATTCTCGTGTCGCGGTGTTTGTGGTTAAACTTCTCCGAAACGGCTTGACCGATTCTCATGAAATTTTGTGAACATATTCAGTAGGTCTGAGAATCGGCCAACATCTATTTTTCATACCCCTGTTAAGTTTTTTTTAACTGCGCGTAGACGGAGTCGCAGGCGACAGCTAGTTATATATAAAATTGTAATGTCTGTATTTAAAATTGAAAAAAAAATCATATTTCGTACACATGATGTATTTCCTTTGCTGCTAACGGAAAAAAAATATTGTCTGTCTGTCCGTAAAACCGCGTTTGTTCCGGGTAATCTCCGGAACGTTTGGACCGATTTTGACGGGACTTTGACTGGAATGTTATAGGCTACTTTTTACCTTTTTTTAATTCTACGCTGACAAAGTCACAGGCGAACACTAGTTGTGGAATAAAACAGAAGAGTTACGTTAATCTGACAGACAGAAGAATAATTTTGTGACGTCATTTAATGATCTTTATTCCAGTCCAGGTGCATAAATATTTGTGAATGCAGATGTTGGACTTGTATGTGTTGTGCAGGTGTTCGAGGAGGCGCAGTCAGCAGTACTGGAGCCGATGATGTCGCTGCAGGTGGTGGTGCCGGAGAGTCACTCGGCGCGGGTCACCGCAGACCTCGCACGACGTCGCGCTGACGTACAGCAAATACACACCAGACAGGACAACAAAGTATGCAACACTCAGAGATAACCCTTAGTGTAGATTTATCATGCTAAATCAGTGATTTAACAGTGGTAGACGCCAGCAACAACAGTTGCAGGAATTGGTCTCGCTCAGTGAAATACCACGACCTTACAGAAGATTGGTGTCAAGTGGAAGTAATTCCAAGTACAGTCTGATGAGTGTGGAGCTGGAGGACTCATTTTAGTCCTCTTTCCCTTCCCACCCTTTTCTTATAAGGAAAGGATGAGAAAGGAGAGGTTGATTTCATGGAGGAGGAGATGCATAGGAAGGTTAAATATTCTCTTTTTGTGCGTTTCCTCCTTCGCCAAAGGCAACGCTTCCGCAATTGCGAATGTCTATGGGAAACGGTCGCTTCGCCATTTCGGCGAATTTATGTGGCCGCTTGCTCGTTTGCCAACTTGTAATATAAAAAAAAATCAAACTTATTTCTTTTACCGCCCCCTTTGAAAATCAATTATTTTCAGCGCCCCCCATTTTTTACACACTCCTAAAACTTAAAAACCACAATTTCATTACCCATATTTTTTTGAGCCCCTTAACGCCCTCTAGGTTTCAAACGCCCCCAAGGGGGCGTTATCGCCCACTTTAAGAAACACTGTGCTAAATGGATCATCAGGGGTTAAGCACTTGACTTGCAATCTGCAGGTCCTGGGTTCGAATCCCGTCATGTACCAATGTGTTTTTCAATTTACATATGCACATTTATCTGACGTTCTTACGATGAAGGAAAACATCTTGATGCTGCACATATCTGAGAAGAAATTCAATGATATATGTGAAGTCAACCCGCACTTGGCTGTGGTTGACTATGGCCTAGTCACCCCTAACCTGAGGTAGGCTCCGAGCCCCTCAGTGGGTCTAGTGAGCTGATGATGATGTGCTAAATGTAGATCTTTTAGTTTTTAATTACGTTACTATGCCTAAATTTATTGATTGTTTAGGTGATAGAGTGCATAGCGCCATTATCGGAGTTGTTGGGCTACTCGTCTGCGCTGCGCTCGTTGAGTTCAGGCTTAGCCAGCTTCAGTATGGAGCTGCGCGCGCATCGCCGCATGTCTCCGCACGACGAGCACAAAGCACTCAAACACGTTACCGGTTTCTAGAAACTTTGGAGTTTCAATAAATCACATATAGATGGCGCTTTTATTTACTAGGAAATTAATTATAGATGGCGCTAGTGACAATGTTTTTTTTAAATAAGAAGAATAGTTGCTAGTGTATAATGTATTAAATGGATATGTACATTTTATTATCTGTTTGTTTTTTATTTCATTGTAAATATATTTATAGTTATTCCGATGGCTTCTTTTATTTCATACCCAATTCCTGGAACAAAAAAATGACATCTCTCATTTCGCCGAGACAAAGATATGCATAGACAATATTTCTAATATTATAAATGGGAATGTTTAGATGGATGGATGTTTGTTTGAAGGTATCTCCAGAACGGCTCAACAGATCTAGATTAAATTTGGCACAGATGTAAAACATAATCTGGAAGAAGACATGGATATATTTTTTTTTTTAAATCCACGTGGACGCAGTCGCGTTCGACAGCTATTTATATAAATCAATAAAATTATTAGAACCGGTGAGCATAAGTTAAATTAAGAGAGCTCAGTAGCGCTCCTTAACACAAGTGTCATAAGATTCTTGTCGTACTGTAGCTGCCTTGTCATGTTTTTATTTGTGTCTCGGAAAACCTATCCAATTTTCTGATAGAACTTACCCCAGTCGCAGCTTCTCTCTCACCAGGTCATATATGTTTATCCGACCGTAAAATCGAGTCAAAGTACAATACTGCATCACTAACACTGTAGACATTAACATGAAGAACAAAAAGAGCAACGTACACCGAATAGGTTGCGCAGCTCGTCGAGCAACGTCTCGTGTCTGTAGGCGACGCGCACGTCGGGCACGTTGGTGCGCGTAATGTCGTTACCCGCAGCGCCCGACCGCTGGTAGTGCTCGCCCACCCACCGCTGCTTCATCTGTACACATTTTATTATACTGCTAGCTACTACATCAGGCGTTCCCAACCATTTCTTGGTCATGCACCACTTTTTAATTTTCTTAGAACTACTAGAACTTAGGACTAATAGAACCTCGTGCGGAAAGCCCGACATAAGAACAGAGTTCCTCGCCAGTTCACACATGTCGCAGGAACTCAGCTTCCACGCCTGCGCTGCGATGCTGTACTCCTCGATCAGTGGCTCCTGCGTATATTTATTACTTTATAATCATAATCAACGAATTACCTAGTAGTAACAAGTCGTGGTTCGTGTTTTCCGTCTTACCTTTGTGAAATGAAACTGTAATGGATCGTCAGTGCTAAGCGTGACGCGCAATCCGCGCGCGAAGTACTCCGGTAGTGGGTTGCGATGGTAACGGAGGAAGAGAGAATTGTTGCTCAGAGGAGACATCGCGATGTAGATCTGAGCCAAGTAGTACAAGTACTGCATCACCGGGAACTGCACATACAGACAAAACTACTAAACATCGGCTCACAAGAAAAAAAACTTTCTTTGACTACTCTACAGTTTTTAAAATCAAAAGTTTATTTTATTATTCAAGTAAAAACAGGTGTTTATCGAACCTTCCTAAGCATAAGTCCGTGCGAAATGTTCTCAGCGAGCAGAAAGCCGACGGCAAGGTGCGCTACGGGGCCCGCCTCGCCACAGTGAGGACGCAGCACGAATGTGTTCATCCCTTGTTCTCTGCACAGCAAGCGACATGGGCTTAGTAAAAATTTCCTGCTATTTTCTGAGTCAAGTAAATCAACATAGTGTAAAGTCTGTAAAACATATATGTCGTACCTGCGTATATGGTTGAGCACAGTCATATTGGCGTACATGTAGTAGAGGTAGTAGGCGTAGGGCGGGTTCTCCTCGTCGCACCACTCCGTGGGTCGCCTCATACACTCCTGAGGGTGAGGGTTCTCCGGCTTCGATTCGTCGTCCACGCTGTCGAAACCTATCACTTGCTGCAAAGATTTAATTGTCTTGATCTTTCTTTATAAGCAAAATAAGCTTTGAATTTGAAAAATTACATAAATCAATTGCCCGTGAAACCAGGACAAGGCACTTATAGGTTTTTGGGAAGTATTAACTAAAGTCTACTTCTAATACAATCATTACAAACGGTATAATAGGTAGTTGTTACCGTAAGAAACTGGTGCAGTTCAAGGTTGGAGCTGGGATTGATGGACACCTCAAACAGCGGCTCAAACATGTTGCTGAGGAACTCTTGAAAGTTCTTCAGGAGTTTCTTGTTACGATATATGTCACTGCGGAGACAGTAACATATGTAGGAGGTAACATTTCAACAACATCACATCTCACAACGCACCGGTCCGAACAGATGAATTCGTACGTGTAAGTACGTCTTGGGTCATGGTACTTACTACAGACGCGGCACCTGCACGAGCCAGCGAACATGCGGTGAGCGCACGCCATGCCGCAGCGCCCAAGAGGCCAGACGCGCCCACTCGTCCATTCTCTTGCAGTAGATCGATAGCCGGGGTTCCACGTAAGTGTACTTGCCCTCTGATAGGTCACCGATAACCTCCTGCAAACGTACAACGTAGAGTCAAAAGATGTCCCAACGTACGTCTCTGGAGTTTTAAGTAAAGAGAAATACTAAAATCACCTTTATTATGCTGGCGAAATACAAGCCGTTCATATAGTTGTCAGTCTTAAGGAAGACCTCACGCAGTCTGCTCTCGCCGATCGGGTTATATTTAGCATTGAACTTGTCGAAACGGTGAAACGTGTTCCGGTCCTGGTCAATAAAATAGTTGTGAGTAAAGATTACGAATACTTGAGAATTTATCAACGGAATGAATACGTGTACCGCATGAACATCAAGTAGATCGACGTTGAGATCATGTGCGTCGAGGCGCATCTCCTCGAAGACGGATTTGAGCGTGCGCGCGCCGGTCTTCGCCACCACCTCGCTCGGCCGCTGTCGCAACGCGCGCTTCATAAAACGCAGAAGATGCTTTTGATTCATGCACGACGCCGCGTGGATGTGAGTGTCCACCTTCCTGGACGTTCATTGTTATATTATTCGAGGATTTCCAGAGAGACGAAGATAAACTACCATCTTCGGAAGTCGCAAAGTAATGCAAAAACCTAATGTTATAGAAGTCCCTGTGCGGCACGGCCTTCTGCAGCGCCTGCTCGTGAATCTCGTTGAGCAGCACGTGCATCTTAAACTTAGAAAACAGGTAGCATAGGCGCCGGAAACAGAATGACGACCTGCAAACGACCACAGTACTAATCAAAAACTTCATTCTTATCGATATCCAATTGAACTAAATTTCAGAATAAGATTGGTGTTGTCGATGTTGCGACTTTACCAAAGACGAGTTAGGTAGTAAATAAAACATGAAGAAAAAAAGATCATGACAAAGACTGAAAAATTTCTCACAAAGGGCCATCGGTGATCATCTCGCAGAGCTTGTCCAGGTCCTCGACGTACTTAGTGAAAGAAACGCACTCGTAAGGCAGAGGCTGAGCCGCCTCCGCGTCCGTCTCGTTGCGGTAGACGCGCATCACGCCTTCACACCAACGAAACACGTAGTGCTTGTCGGGAGGTGTGAAACACGCCCACGAATCCATCTCCTCTGCACACCACATGACGAAAGTCATCAAACTACGCTACTCCATACATTAAAACAATTAGACTGTTAAAATAAAAAACAACTTTTGGTTATTTTGCGAAGTCCACTGTATGAAAGTGATACCTTGTGTTGGTTCGGTTGGAATTCTGTCTTGGCTCTCAGAGGATCTGCTGCTCTCAGGAAGTTTGGTGATTGCTTCTGATTCCAATTCGTCGATCACTGGCACTGGAAGTAATAAGTACAATGTAATGAAGACTATATCAGACTACAACAACATCTACTGCGTACAAACTTCATCTCATTTAAATTATTATGGGCTACTCACTTCCCGTGTTGGACCGATTGTGAGAGACGCGAGATTGGACATTGAACGGGAACGATAAATCCTCAGAGGTTTCTTCCTTTGGCAAATACGTTTCAGCGGCATCGTCTGTCGAAGTTATAGAAAAAGAGAGGGTCGTCTTTTACTTCGTTTGGTTAGTTTTTCTTACTGTACAGTAAAGGTAATAAAGAAGTCGGTCATATTACATGCGTCATCAGTTTTATTGTAGTATCGTCACCCCACCCTATGCTTGTTACCTACGTCATTACTGGACAGGAAATTTGATTTAAGATAAATATACTTACAGTCCCACTCTTTGAGTATCTTGCTGAAGTTCATGGAGATATGGTAGCGTGGCGCGTTGGTGTCGATTGAGGCGAGCACGTGCCCCAGGTCCGGTTGGAAAGACTGTCCCGCCAGGGCCATGTAGTGCCGCCGTAAGTTCAGCGCCTCCGTCAGCAGCGACGCTGACCGCTCCAGGTCTTCCAGAGGCACCTGGTATATTCGTACTATCTTTCTTTTCCTTACCGTAAGTAGTCAATTATTGGAAATGATCTAACTTGTATTTATTTCTTTGTGACGGCTTTGCCTAGAGCCTGAGCAACTCAACCGACTTTGACGTGTGAGGTGTCATTCGAGAGTTGGTAGATGCCCGCAGTAACTTCTGTTGCACAAATGGGACGGCTCAAACGGTAAAATGCTCATCAGGACCACACAAAAGACAGGAAGAAATTTCACGTTTCGTCAGATGAGTGTGCGTGCCGGAGGGTAAATTTTAACCCTCTTTCCCTTCCCACCCTTTTCTTATAACAAGAACGTGGATTTTGCAGAGGATTTTGCGTCTCTCCTCTGTCGATTAAAGTTAGGCAACGCATCTGCAATAATCTTATTATATATATTGTAGCAAAATGTGGAAAACTAACCCCACTGGCGTGCATGCCGTGCACGGAGACACGCTGGTAGGCAACGTTTGGCTGGTTGTCACCCGGCATGGGCCCCGTCTGCGGCGGAGGCGCCGGCATGCTCGCGAAGCGAGTGCGACTTCGCCCCTCTCGTGTATCTCTAGACGAATGTCTTGTTATCAATGAGACTAATAGCGCTTAAACTCATGATAATGTCAATTCTTATAAACTTAGCGTTAGAAAGTAGATAAAGCTCAATCAAACTTTACAACTACTCAGTTTGTATAAATCGAAACGAACTCAAGTGGAACAATACCCACACTGGAACTAAACAGTGCATCTCAGTGTGGGTTTTAAATTTTTCCCGTTCTAATCCAGCGTAAATATCGATCCCTGGACTGGAATAATGTAAATTGGGCATTAGACTGGGCCCAGATGGCGCAGGGACCGCACAAGGTGGATATATTTTTGGAGGCCAAGGTTCACTTTGAGGCTATGGGCTACTCTAGTTAGCTGGACAAAGGTATTCCCATTGAAGTAGTTCAAATACTTTTTATTACTTACGTTCGTGTCAATGAACGCCGTTTGTATTCTTTTGGATTATCTGTCATTTTGTACGGTAATTACATGCGATTTTACTAGAAATTTTATGTTGAGTGATGATTTATTCATGGTACTGTGTTCAAATTTTAGCCCATTTTTGTAAAAACTACACAACAGCCGGAGGTGTATGGTTATCAGATAATATTGTTTTGACGTAACAATGTCATTTTTATTGTTTATTTTATTTAAATCGGAACTATTTAGAGTTTTTTTTAAGCATGTTAAAAAATATATACTTTTGATAGTTTAAAAAAGTAGAGTCAAGAGATCATATTTTGTTTTTTGAAATTACAAGCTGCGGTAAAATTTTAATTAATCATTTATCCGTTAAATGCTGGTTTTGGTTTCTTGATAGTAGCCATGGTAGCAGCCGTGTTTTAATTCTGGCCTTAGATAAGTACATTGGGCCTAGCACCATACTACATACTACTAACCCTCGCCATCGTATCAACGACTAAATTTTTATTAAAATTTGTGCAGTATCAAGCGTAAAGAACATCAAAAATCTCATATGCAACATTACATCTTACTAATATTATAAATGCGAATGTTTAGATGGATGGATGTTTGTTTGAAGTTATCTCCGGAACAGCTCAACGGATCTTGATGAAATTTGGCACTGATGTAGAACATACTCTGGAAGAACACATAGGCTACTAATAAAGTTTTTTTTAATGCCGCGCGGGCGAAGTCGCGGGCCAGAGCTAGTACTTTATAATTACGATACGAAGGCGATTGTCAAAAATATTCGTGCTTTTTTAGAATTACTATAAAGGTGAAGGAGAAATGAAATACTCTTGTTCGGTTAAACAGCTTATATTTGTATATAGGTAAAAGAACACATCGATAAAATACACACAAAGTATATTTTGTAAGTTTTACTTCTTTTTAAGATACGAATTATTAAAATTAAAAGGATATAAAATTTCTATATATATTTTAGATATTTTTTTTTTATATTTATGCAATGTTTTAGACAAGAGAAGGTCGTTTGATGCTGACGATTGGTGCACTAATGTTGGGCGGCGGCGTCGAGGGCGCTGGGCCATTTGTAAATTGGCGGACTGAGAGGCGAGACTGAAAACATAAGATAATAATTTAAGTAACCGTGTAGTAAGTTAAAATAAAATTTTAACTTTGGGCATTTTATTTTTTAACAGATACATAAAAATACGTATCTGAATAACCTTTAATATATTCAAAGCAGCGGATTTTCATTATTAGATAGGTATCAGCTTTTACTATAAGTTTGAGTAGTTAATGGAGCGTCGGTAGCTCAGGGGGCACTTGACTTGTAATGTACACGTCCTAGGTTCGAATCCTGCTATGTACCAATATAACTTTCGATTTTAGATTAACATATATACAATTTGACGATCTTACGGTGAAGGAAAATATCGTGATGCTGTACATATCTGTAAAGAAATTTAATGATATGTGTGAAGTCAACCCGCACTAGGCTATGGTTGACTATGGCCTAGTCACCCCTAACTTAGGATAAGCTCTGAGCCCCTCAGTAGTTCAGTAATCTTTTCCGAATTGAATGTGCCATTAGATTTTTCGATAGGGCAACATCTTTTTATGCAGTAGTAACACTATAATACTTACGTCACAGTTAACTTCTTCCTTTCTCCTTACATAAGCTTTTTTTTTACTAAAAGGACATAACACATAATTGATAAACATATACAACCCAATGTACATATAACATAGAATGAATTTCGCCACAAAGAAACATTTTAACACCAATTTATATGATTAAAAATATTATTTACTCCAAAATGATTTAGTAGGAATATTATAGTTAATGTTAAATCACTGTAAGGTTTAACTGACAAACTCAGAGTTTTTTGCATACTTAAATCAATCCTTAGTGTAGGTTATCTTTTTCATTAAGAAACTTTTAGTTGTCATTAAACGACTGTGAGTGTGCCAGTGGTGGATTTAAGGGAACATAATTGATCTAAAAAAAGGTTGAGAATAATACTTCAATGTCATATCGACGCCCCTACCGAATAACCCCGTAATAGGTAAAATGAAATTTTTCAGGAGAAGCAAAAAACCGTATTTCTTTAATAACTTCATCAATAATTATTGTACAAGAATCTTTTAGACACCAAAACAAAACTAATTTTTATAGTTACATTGTATTTAATTTTCTCATATATTCCGGGCGTATTCTGTGCTATGAAAGAAAAATGATAATACCGGAAATAAAAAAAAATCTGTTTCAATAATGACTTTTTATCTCTGTAATTAACATTAAGAAAAATATAAAAAAAACCACATGGTGTAATAGGACCTTTAGAAGCCGAATTCGACGGAAAAGCAAAAACCCAATAAGAGTGCATTACAGGATTATTCGATGGGGGCGTCTTTCACGTGCAAATATTATTTACAACATCAGTAGATTTTAATTTGTTAATCATAGACAAAAAATGATATTCTTGAACTCATGAAGAACATAGATTAAATTATTCCACAGATTGTATTGGGGTAAACGCGGTACCTTCGGCTGAGAAGGGCGTTGAACACCGCTTTATCTAACATAAAGAAAAATAAAATTAAATTAAATTACAGAAACAAACAACAGATTAAGTAGGATTTTTTTTTTTGAGTAGATATTGGTAGTTTGTTGGCATTTGTCAGTGTTGCCAGTAGTAAAAAGATCATTTTTAATTCATTTATTTCAACATTTATTTCCAGCAACTTGATAACATTCATTTTGATATATATTCGTATATTTCATATGTGTAAAATTCCTTTGTAAACAATGAAAGTATTAAATATGAATATAATAAGCCAAATATTAATTAAATTAAGTACAGAGACAACACAATTATAAAAAAAAACATACACAATTTTTGTGGTAATCGTAATATTAGATTAACACAGAACATAAAAAAGTACTCTTGTAAGGTTGTAAAGTTGCGACATCATTAACAGAAATAAAAAAAATTAAAATAATAATTTTAAACGTAACATATAAAGTTATTAAAATTGTTAAATAATAGACAACCTTACAAATATAATTTAAGAAAAAAAACTAACAATTACAACATTAGACATCACATTTACGTGGAATAGTAAAAAAAAGCAGTAAACAGCGTTACAACCAGAAATGCAACACACTTCAATGGCTTAAACCAGGGATCCCCAAACTATTTTGGACAAGTGACCCCCCCTTTCCAAAATGAACCGTTTCCACAGACCCCCCATGGCCAAATTATCTACTTTTAAGATCAAATAATGGTCTAATTATTATTTTTCATTATGACTTAGGTCAATAGAAGAAGACAGAGTGAGAATTAGCAATGCTTTAAGTTCGATATCGACCCCCTTTAGGAATCCCTGGCTTAAACGATCCTTTCCCACAATGATCTTTATCTGCCGGAGAGTTGTTAAATAGACACTAAGGTAGCCCTTAAGTTGTATATTTGACATCTGAACTAAGGGACTGCTATATAACCATTTAACGACTCTGATTCCGGCAATAAAGTGCGTAATGAAGCAAGTTTGGCCACTTTAGTTTATGAATTGTATACTAACTGTGGAAACTAACTTTCCTTGTTCATAAACCTACTTGGCATCGTAAGTTTTTATAACGAAACATTTAGAAATTAAGTTTTAAAATTAAATTCCAAGTAATATCGACGTTGGAAAGCATTAACGCTATAACCCTTGAAATTGCGAATATGTTTTTCACACGTTAATAATTTCAACCATTATCAAACGATAATGATTTTATTATAGGTTAGCACAACTACACAACATTGCTAAATACCGCATGCTTGTAGACGTATCAGCTCACGAGTTATCATTTTTTGGCTCTCCTGTAAAGGTCATACTTTCGGGGTTACAGCGTTTACGCTTTCCAGCGTCGATATGTAAATAGATGCAAAGTTTTAGAGATAGCAGCGCGTTGATATAAAGAAAGCTGTTGTGAATATCCTTAATTGTCTAAAACTTTCCGATTTGTCAATGGTTTTATGTTCAACTCGATCTGTCACCAGCAGCCTCACTCTTCTATAGCGTTTACAAATTTTGAAGCGTTAACATAAGAACTTTGTTCAAATTAAAATTAATTAAATCAACTTCTTTTAACGAGAATTGAAAATTATGTGTTTACTTTAAGAGATTTGTTGTTGTCTCGTAATTTTTTTTCTCGTTATTCAGTTTATTATAACAATGGAATTAATTCTTCGAATATAGAATCGAATTATTGGCGATATTTGCTATAACTTTCTGCTTAAATAACTTACGCTCTAAAAGGTGAAAAAGAAGACATGAAAATTTTCGATGAGTAAAAACTGTTGATTGCAATAATATGACTAACATTAAAGGGTCCCACACATTAACAGTCCACCGGCTGATCTTAGTCTGTCAGTTAACCGCAATAGACCACACACTCATAGTTTTCTCACAGGTTTTGAACCCAAAACACCAACCACGAGTGTTTGGCTTGCCCTATACAGAAACTGACAGACTAACTAACCGGCGGATTGTTAATGTGTAGGACCCTTAAGAATAGAACAAGGAAAGAAAATTTCTCTCTAAAAATGATTTAAGAATTTCCTATTTAATTTAAAAACTTGCCCAAACTTGCTGCTTGAACCAAGTAAATGATAAATTGAATTAGGCGTAAATTGTGTTTTATATAGGTATAGAAATGTTTAAGATTTTTTTATTAATGCTTGGTTAATATTGTCATTGAGTAGTAAAATGTGTAAAATTAATGAAAACAACAAATAAATTAGGTTTAGTTTTACTTTTAAATTTAGTTATAGAAAAAGACAAACATAATTCAGAAATGAATTTTAAATTTACAAAAATTCCTATTTGTATAAAAAATGCCAAATAAAATTTAAAATATCTAATTCATTATAGTAAATTAAACATAATACATAAAAAGTGAATATCTACTTATTTAAAATATTTTTAAAACACAAAAAAGCGGGAAGACATAAACGTAACATAACCTCAAAAATGAAACCATTTATTTCCACAGCTGTAACTTCTGTACAAACAATATTGTCTACTCTCTAATTCTCTTTGGATAGTAAGAGATAAACAACATGTTTAATACAGATTTTTTTGACAGTGAAAGCTCACAGTTAAATAAAAAACACACAAATCAAATGAAATGGCACTTTGAAAGCTTAGTATCCTATCGCGTTCTAATTATCACATTATATGTAATTATATACCTAATAATGTAAGCATATTGGGGCACCATATAAAAGCCCTACAGTTTTTAAATAGGGTTACTTAACCTAAAAGACAAACTCCATATAACTCGCCAATGTTAGAATATCAGTTATGTAGAGTTGCAAGAATAATCTTAGGTTTCTGAGAGTAAAATCCCCGTTTGAATCATATTTTTATCTTAGTGTTAAGCATATTTTTTTATAGATTTGGTCTCAGAAACCAACGGTAATTTTTTTAGGATTGTAATATGTAAGTGTTTATGTATTTGATCGTTTCTTCAAAATACCATCGAGTTGGCAGAAAGATCATTTTTATGTGTATTTTTTATCGAAAAAAAAACGAAGTGTCACTGTCATTGACATTTTGGCGGGAAATACATTTTTATTTACGATGAAATCATAATGTTTTTTGTGTTTTGCAAAATTAATTTATGTTTTCTAGGAATTACTAAAGTTTTATTTTTCATAGTGTAGAAATATGATAATTTTATATGAATTTGTCTGAGTTGTAAATAATAAATTGATTGCGCCGGTGATTTGGTGATTTGTTCTGGTTGATCTATCGACGAGTCGACATTCCTTCCTGAAATGTAGGACTTATGTAATGCATGTGTATTTGTAAATATTATTAACTAGCTTTTACCCGCGACTCCGTCCGCGCGGAATAAAAAAAAAATAGAAAACGGGGTAAAACTTATCCTATGTCCTTTTCCTGGTTCTAAGCTACCTGCCCACCAATTTTCAGTCAAATCGATTCAGCCGTTCTTGAGTTATAAATGGTGTAACTAACACAACTTTCTTTTATATATATAGATAGATTATATCTTACTAATATTATAAATGCGAATGTTTAGATGGATGTATGGATAGATGTTTATTAGAAGGTATCTGTAGAACGGTTCAACGGATCTTGATGAAATTTGACACAGATGTAGGAAATAGTCTGGACGAACAAATAGGCTACTTATTTTATTTTTCTAAATTCCACGCGGACGCAGTCGCTGGCGACGGCTAGTATATTGTACATCGTACTTAGAATTATAAGCTGTGTAACCTATCTTTTAAATTCAAGTCAGTTATTCACAATGTTAAGTGTACATGTACATTAACACACTCCAAAAGCACACCACAAACCAGGCAAGAAAACAATAACAAATTTAAATGTTTGTAAATGTCTATAATATATGAGTGTCGATGGCTCAGGGGTTAAGCATTTGACTTGCAATCTGCAGGTCCTGGGTTCCAATCCCGTCATGTACCAATGTGTTTTTCGATTTTTGATTTACATATGTACATTTAACCGACATCCTTATGGTGAAGGAAAACATCGTGATACTGCAAATATCTGAGAAGAAATTCAATGATATGTGTGAAGTCAACCCGCACTTGGCCAGCGTGGTTGACTATGTCCTAGTCACCCCTAACTTGGGGTAGGCTCCGAGCCCCTCAGTGGGGACGTAAAGTGAGCTGATGATGAAGATGTCTATTCTTGTACAACTATAGTGATATTATATATAACTATATTGTATACTAAAATTTGTTAAGTGTATGAAGCAAGAGAGGTTCATCAGAACCGCGTCAAATGTAAGTCTAATCACTGCCTACCCCTCTATGTTACAGGTGTGAGTTGTGTTGTTAATGTTGTGTAACATGTTCCATACTATGTGTACTTACCTTGAATATGTTGGTGAGTTCATCGAGCAGAGTTTCATAGCGGAAGGAGATGCGTATATCTGGTACGTTGGTGCGCGTGATGTCGTTTCCGGCAACACCCTCCTTCATGTAGTTAGGTCCAAGCCAGTATTGCTTCATCTAGTATTTATCAAGTAATAACTTTAAGTTTATTACGGTTTATATACTAGTATCTCTTTCTATGAACTCATAATAAGGTCCATTGAACACAAAGCTACATAAATCTTCGATACTTAAATTCAGTCGCTAAGCGACTTATGTAATACAATACCATATAGGTTTTTTTATATTGAAAAAGCTAGCACTTGACTACGATCCCACCCGATGAAGTATTTATGAGGTTTTAAGATGGTACGCGCTAGTTTTGTAAATGCCTATTCACTCTACTCTTGAAGGTCCCCACATTATACTCGTACACAACTCAGGTTCGTACACATTTGCCAACATTTCTGACTGTCATCGCTTAAGTTAGTCGCTCGCTACCTATTTGTAAATATTGTTGTGAGAGAAATTAGCTATTTCCAAGATGGCGGAATAAATCTATAGTTGATATCTAGTCGTTCCTGTACTAATTGAATAGAAGACGTGCGTCGACGATTCAAAGTTGTATGTACGGAGCACACGCAACGCTAATCTCAGCAACCATACAATATTAGTTTCCACAATTTACTTTGCCTTGTATAAATGTTTAAGTTTTAAACATGTTACCTCGTAAACTAATATATAAACGGGTAAAACACTCATGTTTATTTGTTCAGTGTCGGCACCGACTAGTTTCGAGCCAATTGAGGGCCCTTTATTAGTATGAATGGGACTGGTACGCGGCCCGTCACTCACTGAGGGCCCTCGATGGGCTCAAAACTAGTCGGTGCCTACACCGGACATATGTAAGTGAGTATTTTACCCGTTTATATATTAGTTAATAATAATAACTGACGTAAGTTTGAATAATTTAATGTTACCTCGTGCGGGAATCCTGACATGAGCACGGAGTTGCGCGCCAGCTCGCACATGTCGCATGAGCTGAGCTTCCACACCTGTGCTGCGATGCTGTACTCCTCCATCAGCGGCTCCTGTACACCAAAGTACATCAGTAGCCAGTACTAAACTGCTTAGCTAAGTTACAAATGAAGATTAAATGAAAGTGAACTAGAGGGCGCCACATGTATAAGCTAAAATTCAATTTAAATCTTATTTGACCAGGGAAATATCACGACCACACAGAAGACAGATGTCAAGTGGAAACAATTCCGCTTACGCTTCTGATGAATGTGGTGCCTAATTTTAGTCCTATTTCCCTTCCCATCCTTTTCCTGAAAAAAAGGATGGGAAGAGGAAGTGGATTTGATGAAGGGCACGCATAGGAATGATTCTTCCTTCGTCCGTAACTTCAATTGTGGATATCTATGGGCAGCAGTCGTTTCGCCATTTCGACGAATTCACATGACCAATTGCTCATTTGTCACCTTTTAATATAAAAAAATGTCTAATAAAGTTTATGTCTGTATACCTTGGTGAAGTGGAACTGCAGAGGATCGTCAGTGCTGAGAGTGATGCAGAGTCCCCGAGCGAGGAACTCCGGCAACGGGTTGCGGTGGTAGTTGAGGAACAGCGAGTTGTTACTAAGAGGGGACATCGCGATGTAGATCTGTGCTAAATAGTACAGGTACTGCAGCACTGGTACCTGATGAAACAACATTAATTAGTGCTAAAGATAGAAAGAGATATATTAAAAATACAAATTGGTCCTTCGAGCCAGATAAAACAAGAAAGAACTAAATCTTACATTTACAGTTATATTTACAGTGAAGACAAAAAGGAAAGTAAAGAGATGGGAAGATGATCTACCGAAGGGGTGGAGAAGATTAGCCCGGGACAGGGAAGTGTGGAAGAATCTAGGTGATGCCTATGTCGAAGGACAACCTGACAAGGAAACTGGATGCTGAAAATTTTGTACTTATAATTGTTTTATTTTAGTTTTATATAAGATTTTAAGTAAAAAAAAAATGTTCTGGTCAGTGAATAAAGGCTTATCTATCTATCTAATCTTTTTACCTTCCTAAGCAGTAATCCGTGAGAGATGTTCTCAGCGAGCATGAAGCCGCAAACGAGATGTTGAACAGGTCCTGCTTCACCGCAGTGGGGACGCAACACAAACGTGTTAAGACCTTGCTCCCTGTAACAAAGATAAAGTCATACACAATTCTAAATTGGTCGTCTGTACTGATTTGTGGTAGGTATAATTCTATGAAGTGTGCCAATAAAACTAATTAGGAATATACCTGAACCTTATCTTCTTAATCTTACTAATATTATAAATGCGACAGTTTAGATGGATGGATGTTTGTTAGAAGGTATCTCCGGAACGGCTCAACCGATCTTAATGAAATGTTACACAGATGTAGAACATAGTCTGGAAGAAAATAGGCTAATTGTTTTTATTTATTCCGCGCAAACGAAGTCGCGGGTGATAGCTAGTTCTTAAATAAAAGTACTGTGCAAACTTTATTATCGTTTTCAATTCATTGTAAAGATATTGTTATAATATAGTGTGAGTGTGGTTTATTTTTTAATTAACTAGCTTTTACCCGCGACTCCGTCCGCGCGGAATAAAAAATAGAAAACGGGGTTAAAATTATCCTATATCCTATTCCTGGTTCTAAGCTACCTGTCCACCAATTTTCAGTCAAATCGATTCAGCCGTTCTTGAGTTATAAATGGTGTAACTAACACAACTTTCTTATATATATATAGAGATGTAGAACTGACTTGCGGAAATGGTTGAGCACGGTGATGTTGGCGTACATATAGTAGAGATAGTACGCGTAGGGAGGGTTCTCCTCATCATCCCATTGACCAGGCACCTTCACCTCAGCATCCAACATCGGGTTCTCCGGCTTGGATTCATCGTCTACGCTGTCGAAGCCCACGACGTGCTAAAAAATACCAAATACTAGTTTAAGGCCCTAAAATAGTTAACTAGGGCCCTTAACTAGTGAAAATTCTTTCTATACATGAAATTCAACTGCCGCGATGTTTTTTTAAGAAGGAAGTGTTTTTACAAGTTTAGATACAGTGGAAAATCAAGTACATATAGTAGTAATGACTTACGGTGAGGAACTTGTGCAGTTCAATGTTACTGTTAGGATCGTTGGTGACCTCAAACAGCGGCTGGAAGATGTTGCTGAGGAACTCTTGGAAGTTGTTCATTATCTTGTTCGACTTGAAGATATCGCTGCACAAAGAAACATTGATTTAACTTACCTTTCTTTTAACTTTAGTAGACTGTTTTTAGGATGTAAGACAAATTAAAAAAAAGTAATATATTTCTTGCGTTAAGCGTTAAGGCTGTTTTTTTATCTGTGATACATTGCTTAGAAGTTCCAAAAGCTGTTAATAAATGACTATACAAAGCTATATACGTTGGCCGAGGTTTGCCAAGTGGAAGCCAACATGAGTGTTGGCAAATTAATACAAGTCAAGTGTGTGTCTACATGTTTGACAAGTCTATGCAAGTGGCCAATTTAGACAAATGATTAATTTCTTCTGGCGTACGAACAAATATCTTGACAAGATACGCCAAATGAGTTGTATACATGTTGGCGCAAACGACGCCGAATAAGCAAGCATAGTTGTATTGTCAACATGTTGGCCATTATTTGACAAGCCTCGGCCAAAGTGTATTTTGGACGTAATATGTTATACTGACTATAGACGTGGTATCTGTATGAGCCAGCGCACGTTGTTGGAGTGCACGTGGTACTGTATGGCCCAACGCGCCAACTTCGCCCACTCTCCAGGACTCTTGCCGTAGATACTGAGCCTCAGCTCCGCGTTCTGGTATTTACTCTCTTCTAAATCTGATGCCACTTCCTAACAGAATAATCTATATTATAGCAACTTTTAGTTTTGGAACGAAGTTCCTTATCGCGCGTTGTGAAAGGGGGCTAGACGGAAAAAATTCTTACGAAAAGTTGTCACGACACTTTTTGCTATAGTATGTTAACGACGAATGAGCGCTACTTCACCATGGCAACGACGTGACAATATATAACGAAAATTCATAGAAATAAAATGTACTTCTTGTGAAGACTTAAGTTTTTTATTCATAGAATAAACATTGGTTCCTTCACTAATTAATTGAAAGGAACTTCGTTCCATCCGGGTGTCCCAACACACCTCTCAAGTTTTTTTTTTGGTTATTAATCTTAGAATCCGAATATTAAAGTATAATTTAAAGAAAAAAAAGATTTTACGCGTTCTTGTTAATTAAAAGAACTAAAAATGTTGTCAAGACAATTTAAACGAGTCTAAACTTGATAATGTGTCGTTTGATTACGAAGTTCCTATGGCCACCTTCCAATTCCATCATCAGATCAGCACCATGTCATCATGATATTGCATTGTCGCGTTATTTACACATATATGTCTAATTTCAAATCAATCAGTAACCGGTAAGTAATTTAAATTTTATTTGCAAGATTTGATGACAAACATTTGGACAAGTGACACGAAAGCTTGTAAAAGCCGAAGCATATGTTTGTATCTGTTAATCTTAAAAAGTAACAATTTAATTTGAAATTTACTTCTGGTATTTGATTGGCTAATTATTAAAGAAGGTTATAGGCTATTAAACATCACGCTATGAACCTTAGGAGGTGAGCAGGAAGGAAAATAACGTTTTTAAAATTTGATAACAACGGAACTAGTTACTCAGAAGACTTACTTTAATGATCCTCGCGAAGTATTTCCCGTTCATATAGTTGTCAGTCTTGAGGAAGACCTCACGCAGTCTGCTCTCGCCGATCGGGTTGTACTTAGCATTGAACTTGTCGAAACGGTGGAAAGTGTTACGGTCCTGGTGATAAAACTAGTCGTAAAGCTGGGTTTTCACTGTATTATTACGCTTAAACTAAATCTTGTAGGACATGCAGTAGATGAACTAAAACTGGTAAATTTCATTTATGTTTCTGGTAAAATGCGTTTTTTTTTAATTAACTTCTCTTATTTAATAACTAGCGATTGCCCGCGACTATGTCTGCGCAGAAAATTAACCTATCATTACTTCCTATATTTAACAGAACATAATCTGGAAGAACACGTAAGCTACTTATTGCGTTTTTTTAATTCCGCGCAGACGGAGTCACGGGCGACAGCTAGTTTTATTAATATTTATAGATACTACTTAATTTTCAAACAATTGTCACAAAAAAAATTAAAATATATAATAGCTTGCATGTATATAAGACATTCCTCTGTTTAGGCTAACTTTAGGCTTTGTCTAGACTTTTAGGATTAGTATTTAGTACTGACCGCGTGAACATCGAGCATGTCAACAGTGAGGTCATATGTGCTGAGGTTCATGCTCTGGAACACAGCCTTCAGTGTCATCGGCGTCCCCTTGTGCAGTGTTACCACCTGATCGAAAAAAAAAAAATTCAAATTAATAGTTCCAATAAAATCTAACACTTACAATGTCACCGACTTGGTCCGAGTCATATTTGGGAAAAATCAGTAGCATGCAATGTGTTCATCATCATCAGCTCACTACACTGAGGGGTTTGTAGCCTACCCTAAGTTAGGGGTGACTAGGACATAGTCAACTACAGCCAAGTGCGGGTTGACTTCACACATATCTTTGAATTTCTTCTCAGATATGTGCAGCATCACGATGTTTTCCTTCATCGTAAGAAAATCGCATATATGTACAAAATAACACATTGATAAATGGCGAGATTCGAACCCAGGACCTGCAGATTACAAGTCAAGTGCTTAACCCCTGAACCATCGAAACTATCACGGTTAATTGGAGATAAAGTTGATATGTCACCTCATCAGCGTGGTTCTTCAAGGTCTTCTTAATGAAACGCAACAGATGTTTCTGGTTCATGCAGGACGCGGCGTGGATGTGAGTGTCCACTTTTCTGAAAGAAAAAAAAACCAAAACAATCAGACCATTTATCTTTTCAAACTTCGACGAAAAAAAATTTAAGCATTTTTTTGTAAGTGTGAAATGTGTATAGTTGTGTATTGTGTAGAGTTTTGTCGTGTATGCTTTCTCGTATTAAGGTTCGTTCACATCTGGCGAGCTTTCTCTGAATGTGAACGCGCCCTTATACATGTTGTATGACATATGTTACCTGATGTTGTAGAAGTCCCTGTGCGGTACAGCCTTCTGTGAAGCGAGCTCTCGCAGCTCGTTGAGCAACACATGCAGCTGGAACTTGGACGACAAGTAGCTCAGCCGACGGTAGCAGAAAGACTTGCTGCACACAAGAACACAAACAAAATAACAACATAGAAAATATCTAATACTTAAAAAATTAAATGGTTCAACTTTCGACATCAATTAAAAAAAAATCCCTGAAGAATAGGAATAGAGCGACACCTCATTTCTAAAGCAAAAAGTAAAATATCTTTTAGGCTATAAGTTGAGAATGACAGACCTTCTAGATTCAGTATATAAATACTAACAAAATACAAAGTAATCAGAAGTTAACTCACAGTGGTCCATCAGCAATCATATTGCACATAGTGTTCATGTCCTGTATGTACTGGCTGAGCGTCACATATTCGTAAGGCACGCGCTCCTCCCCTGTCCCATCCCCGTCTCCCTGTCCCTCTCCCTGGCGAGGTCGGTACAGGTTAAACACGCCGTCATCCGACTTGATGCTGTACCCCTTAGCTGCCGGCATCGGACATTCCCACGGATCCTTGTCCCTGAACGGTGGATGCACTATGTGATCTGTACGAAAGGAACTAGTGGTTATTGTATGGTCAAAGGAAGATTCCTGATGTACTCAATAAGATGAGAAACCTATCCTGAAGACGCCCTAAAACCCCACCCTTCCCATCTTGAATTTAGTATTTCTAAGCTGCTTGGGGTTATCCACAGAATTGCTCAATTGTAAAAAGTCTAAAGAATCCAAAATGCACCTACACATAAGATGGTATGATCGAGTTTGTTTTCTAATATTGTGGTCTGTGTGATGATGGATGGTAATGTCTCACCAGCAATATGACTCCTCGGTACTTTAGTACTGGGTGTGTGGTTAGCGGGAGCGTCAGAGTCCATGCTGCGCACGAAGCGCGCGGTGATAGTGGCATAGCTCTGCTGCGACATCTCCATGTACCGCTTGCGGATCTCCAGCGCCTGCACCAGGTACGAGGAGGCCTGCTGCAGGTCCTCCAACGGTACCTGCGAAAGACGCGCTCGACGTAACTAAGAGAAATCAAAGTGTTATGAACTGTTAGTGTATGCGCTTGGTTGAGTGAGTTCAGGTTCAGATCACGTAAAAAGAAATCGGATTCTTTGCTTGATTTAGTGTCTGGTATTTTTATAAGTTTTTGGTATTGTGTGATGCATGCAAAAGTCTTGTATAAATGTTATAGGTTAGGTGATGGAGGTGGGTCTTACCCCTGATGTGTCCTCCCCGCTGATGGCTACGCGCTGGAAGTGAGGCAGCACGATGTCGAGTTCGTCCTCGTCAGCCAGTCGCAGCCGCGCGGCCTCCTCCAGCGCCCCCGCCTCGCTTCCCGCGAACGACCGCACCGACTGACCGCATTCCGCTGCCCTAAAGTAACAAGACATTAACAGGATCGTGAAATATGTACTCCTAAAATACATTTAAAAATTATTTAAAATGCGCGATTTCGATTTAGAGTTCCAGCTATTATTCTGCTGAATAAATAATTTTGCTATGAAATCGATTCAAAAATAAAAAAAAATATATATTACGTGAATACAAATATAATAAAAATGAAAGTCACATTAATCGCACTTCGATGTATTTAATCAGAACATTACGTGATAAATCATCAAATGTGACACATTATTTGTTTTGTAACTTCTGCTAACACTTGACTAGACGACAATTATTGTTTACTTTGGCTCAAAAGCTTTGCTAACGAGCTTTTATTTCGAAATTTAGATGAATCCTATTGGATTAATAAGGATTGATCATGAAGGCAAATAGTAAAATAGTGATGTACTTAAATACACACTGCGAAATATCAATGCCTTTACTTCATTCGAATATTCTGACACGATCAATAAATGAATTGAACATTATAGCTACCATAATATGATAAATTTCTACATAATCCAACTAAGCAATTCCTAATCAGCCGTGACGTAGGCGTTGCATTCTCGGCCATTGATACCGTGACCACGCGTGGGCGACAGCTCACAGAACTGCAGACTGCAATCCGATACATCTTGTACATTGTATCACTATCACTTAATACGTTCCTGGACACCACCATATTTTCGTCATGAACCCCATTGTTAATAGGCAGTCACGTAGATGGTATTGGACGTGTTAATATTGACAATGTTGCAATATGTTCCAACAGACGTATAGGCAGTAATACTGTTTTCAGATATCTTTGCGTTCGTTAAATTCGCGCGAGTTGCTGCATAGACCAAAATTTTAAGTTAGTGATAAGTGAGGAAGGCACTGCGCATCGCGCCAATGATCCAGGGCCGTCAAGATATTTGAAAAGAGTAATAACAGTGGTCGAATCCGCAGCAGCATTAGCTGTTGAGCTATTGCACAAATGTCCTGCTCGATCTGTCAAGTGTTTAACTCTCTTTTAAACGTCCATGACATTTAAACTCAGTACAACAAAATACAAGTCGTTTTTTAATTCTTCTTATTCAATATTTATATAATTATAATAGAATATATTTTATTTGCGTACACGAGTCAGCATCAGCTGTATGGCTTCGTGTGTCAATTTGTACGGATTAAGTCGTGGCTGGCTATTTTTTAACACTACGCCAAATCCGCCTGCTCTTATAAACCTATGAGTCTACACAGACGAATAGCAAAAAAAAGTCATCTTTATAAAGATCTTAAAGAGTTTACTAATATTAATTATATAAGATTTGCAATAAACTGTTTTATCTTATGAAACATGAAAATCTATTAGAACAAAACTATGGTTTTGAATGGTGCAATATAGTATTTGCTACGTCGAAAGAAAATTCTATATGTTTAGTGATGTTTTATATATGTTAATGCACATATAGAACTAATGAGATACAAAGCGCAGATTCACTTTCGTAGACTAAACAAAGTCGTAACTTGCTGCGAAACCAAGCAATTAATGAAATCGAGTGAAACAGTTGAAATTTTATTAGATTTAGGACCTGTTTCACTATGTCCAAGTAAATAGATATATAACAAATAAATTTACTGAAACATAATATAATATCATGTCAAAATAGTTTGTGTTACACAGCTTATTTGGAGACTGTCAAACACCAACGTCTTTATTTGACAAAGTTCCAAATAGCTTATTCAGGACTTACTTGGACTTTATGAAATAGGCCCATAATATAATCAAAAACGCAAATTGAATGAGTTAAAAAATTTTACAAAGTAATCGCACTGAATTAAAATTAATTATTAAAAATTACATTTTTTGTATAGTTTACACCACGAAAAAAAATTAAACACCAGGCTCAATAATATCTGTAAATAGTAAATACAAAAATAATAGTATAGTCTGTAAGTACCTAACAGGAAAAATAAGAAATTTCACATAAAATACCTATAGTTCCTTGTCGAAGTCCATCGCTGACATTCAAGTTTACTTCCAAACATAATAAAATGAAAACTGAACTAATCACAGGCACATTTCAACAACACATAACATTTTTATTTAAAAAAAAAACATATTAATTCCCGCCAAAAATATGACAGATATATTTTTAATCGACATTTGAGGCAAATGTCAACGCGGCATACAGCCGTCGCGACGCGAGCTGCGTTCCGAAATGCAATCACACTCCTAACGGACCCGTGGCGAGCATCCCCCGCAGTAAGGGTTACTGTCGCGTCAAGGTTGATCCAATTACTTGAATAATACCGGCTCCAACCGCTGTTGCGACTTACTTATATACATGTGGGACGCTCGTTTTACTTCATTCATGTCACATAAAATACATTGGTATTCAATAACAACGTCACATCCAACGAAAAAAAATATTGATGTTTTAAAATGTTGTCTTTGTAAACTTTCACTACATTTCATTAGTTAATTAAAGATTTCACTTACTTTACATTTAGCTGCCTCTGTATGAGTAGTTTTTTCTCGATTTGTTCAATAGGGAACTGCGGGACCTCATAAGGCGCCGACAGCTCATTGGGCAGCTCCCGAGGGGCCTCCGCCCCCACAGCGCTCGTCGGACTCTCGCTGCCTGCAAAAGACATACAATTAAATTGCATAATGTGAACAGATCTTACGTCTTAAGGAATTAATGTACACTATACCTGCTTAAAGTGCTCAAAAAATTGAAGTATTTAAAAAGACTTGAATATAAAGCTATGTAGTATATCTTCGCTTAAATACTAACAAACAGACCCTAAAAACTTTCAATTTGGCTAACTGGCTATTATTGATTATCTGTAGCCACGTGTGTTGAAGAGGGACATAAAGTACAATAAAAACAAGTTCTAGCCCCAAGGAATCTCGACAAATGGGAGCTCAAAAAGAGGGGTGTAGACCCCCCTAGGTCGATAGAACCCTGATAAAGTCTGTCCTGTCTGCACATTCAATTTTGTATTTGATACAAAGACATATGCCTATCGTGCACATTACTGCAAAGGTGAACCAAATTTTGATAACTTGACAGAGTTAGAGTTCTATTTTCTGATCAAGTTTCGCTTCAGTCCCGCTTGTCTTTTGCGATAGTGTGATAGAAACGTATGACTGACAATAGTTATTTGTTTGAAATAGTATAATGGTGACCTCTAGCAACTTAATAGACAATGGATAAGCCACGCACGACTCGCGTAGTATGGACACAAGGTCGCGCATTGGAAGCAGAGTATCGAATTAACCGTACATTTAGTACACGTTTAATTTTATTTAACAAGTTTGTTACATATGTATTTCAATAGATGTCGCTGCTATAGAGATAGTCGGCGATATTGACTTTCGTAAATGCGAATAAACTAAGTAAAACAAATTAAATCAATAAAACATACGTTGTGTTGATTCAGGTTCCTGTGTTTCTGACTGTGACCTTGACCTTGACACACTTGACCTTACATGCCACAGATCCTTGTCAAAACTATACATTATTTTTACTCTGTACCACTTTTATATTATAATAGTATTACACAATAAACATATTATTTTAAAACACTTGTCCTCTCTAAAGTTATCTGAATGTTATAAAAACGTCTTATGATGTTTGTATAAGGAAATTTATAAACATTCTTGTGATAAATGTAAAGAAATATGAACCAATGGAAGTATATATATATAAATAATCTCTATTAAAACATAATATTTATAATAAATTCACAAATCAAACGTGATCATAATTAAAATATCATTTATCCATTTCATAACAACATAAAGAGATTCTATAAATTATAATTTTAGTACTTTAAGTCGTTTTGATTGAAAATGTCAATTCAATTATGTTGAAACGAGAGTAGTTAATTATTCTTAAAGCATTGAAAAGCGAGTCCTTAATGCCTTCGAGTTACGTGCCTTGAATCAGATTTACTTTACATACTGGCAACTAACTGAGAATTCTAATCTGGAAGAAAAAATGAAGAAATGCTGTTTTGTGGCTAATCTATACTATCAAGTGAAAAAGTTTCCGTATATGATCGCGCTAATCTCAGTAATTGCCTAAAAGATTTCAATAGTTTCTTTTGCATTTGACAGGCTAATTATTAAGAAATGTGATAGGACATTTAATATTAAGCTATAACTTTAGGTAACTATAATATTACTTCATAAGAAAGGAGACAAGAATAACATAAATAACTACAGACCCATAAGTATCATGTCTAACATTTATAAAGTATTTTCCAAAGTTATCCTAAATAGATTAACAAAAACTTTGGATGAGAATCAGCCGAGAGAACAAGCAGGATTTAGGAGTGGTTATTCCACAATAGACCATATTTATGTCGTGAAACAGCTATTTGAAAAAGCCAAAGAATTCAATATAAATTTCTATTGCTGTTTTGTAGACTATCGTAAGGCCTTCGATTCCCTTGAACATGACTTCATATGGCAAGCACTCCTCAACCAAGGTATTGAAAATAAATATATAAGAATATTGAAAAAAGTGTACAGTAATAGCAAAGCAAAAATAAAGTTAGAAAAAGAAGGGAAAGAAATACACATAGAAAGAGGTGTCCGTCAAGGCGACCCTATATCACCAAAATTGTTTACAGCCGTTCTGGAAGAAGTTTTTCGGCACCTAGACTGGAAGGAAGAAGGACTAACCATAAATGGCGAAAACATCTCGCATCTAAGATTTGCGGACGATTTGATAGTTTTCTCACCTTCAGCTGAAAAATTGGAAGTAATGCTCCATGACCTGGATAGAGAAAGTCGAAAAGTAGGATTAGTTATGAATACAGAAAAAACAAAAATCATGACAAACGGAGAGAAAATACCTATACATATAAACAACACTATAATGGAATATGTTGAAGAATATATTTATCTAGGTCACTTAATCTCGCCAACTGATGCAACCTCGAAAGAAATAGATAGACGTGTGGGTAACGCCTGGAAGCAATTCTGGAGCTTCAAAGAAATTATGACAAATCGAGATATCAGCATGTTTATCAAGCGAAAGCTTTTTGATACCTGCATTCTACCTATAATGACATATGGTTGTCAGACTTGGGCAATCACAAAGGCTCAAAATAAAAAATTATCAGTGTGTCAGAATGCCATGGATAGATGTATGATGGGCGTGAGATTGTCGGACAGAATAAGAATTTCAAATATCAAGAAGCATACCAGAACAAAAGACGTCGCAATCGTAGCCAAAAAGTTGAAATGGAAATGGGCGGGCCATACTATTAGAGGAAAGGAAAAATGGTCGAAATTAATAATGCACTGGTATACTAAACACAAGAACAGAAAAAGAGGTAGACCATGTACTCGTTGGGTAGACGAGATAAAAGCGGTAGCGGGGAGTGCATGGCCCAGAACAGCGAGAGACAGAAGAATGTGGTCCAAAATGGAGGAGGCCTTTGTCAAATTGACACACGGACAATGATTGTTTTATTAATTATAACGTTAAATTATGTTTGTTTGTATATTGTCTGAATAAAGGCTTATATTATTATTATTATTATTATTATAACTTTAGGAGTCGAGCAAAAACAAAAAGTACACAAAGTGATGTTATAGCTTAGACAATTGATTATTATGTTAACATTTTAATCAACATAGTTTCAATTAAGTAATTAGTTGCGTGGATGAAACCGTAGTTTACAACTAGTACGAGTATGTGCCAACAGTGGCGCAGACGAACTCGCGTGTGGCGATAAGAGGTCACGCTCTCAGACCTCACAGCTCACAGGTCGTACAAACAGCGCCACAATGACGTAACTTTGTTATGCTAAATTTACTTTCGCCTTAAATAGACACATTGAAAAAATATTAGTAATTAATTGCAAATAGGTATGCTTATGTACCTTGCCTTGCTAAAATTCTAAATGGACAAGTAAATTAAAAAAAATACAGAAAATGTAACATTTGATTTTTTTTGTAAAAGTAAAAGTGTGACATTCTCAAACGAATCAATTTTTTTTTTGTAAAATCTAAAAATGTTAAGTACTATTATATTTATTTCAATAAATAATGGTACTGCGTACTATAACATTAAGATTCTTAAGAAAAACTTGGCCAAAGAACGTAATAAACAAAGTAACATTTCTGTTAATTTAATGTAATTGACGAGCGAAACTCGCTTGGCAAAGGATTTTAATTCTTTTGAATTACAAGAAATAATGATCTATATGTATTATTAATATAATGTATAATTTCGTCTAAACGATCACAGTACCAAATGTAAACAATATTCCAACCTTAGAATAATAATGAATCCGAGGGACTTACACTGACTTCATTGAAATAAACTACTCAATATTTATGCCACGTACCTACGCCTAACATGCAATTAAAAATTACTCGATTACTTAATTTATAACTTGTTTAAAAAAGCTAGGCACTTCTTTCATCATAATATAACATTCAGATTTCCTTTTGGTAGTAAATTTAAACTTTAAAAAAAATATTACTCGTACACTAATTAAAAACACACTTGTCAACTTGTAAAGCCACGATGAGAAATAAAAAAATAATTAAAAAGTTATAATTTGAACATGGAATGCGATTGCCACGACACGATACACGTAGCGATGCGTCACTCAGCGTCGTGTCGCCGTCGATCGCGCACCGAACCGGCCAACCGACTGACACACCCGATAATTTCGTCGTCGTCGGACGATGTTTTGCCCCACAATGGCCACTCGATTCGGTTAACAATTCTCTGCCCACTATTACTTTTATAGACAACAGTTTAATTGAAAGATTCCATTCGTAATAGAATAATTCGGTTAACAGAATTTCTTATAGAATGATGGAGGGTTTCTACAGCGAAAACAACCGTTTTAAAAATATTGTCATCTCCATTTTTTCAAACAGAAAAAGAGGGATAGAAATATGTTTTTCTACAAGTGATCTCGCAGTGGAAATCCATGGTAGTAGCACATAGATAGTAGGTAAATAGCGAAGAGTATATGAATTGGTACATACATAGTTTTACAATTGCATGCAGAATGTTATGGATTAAGTCAATGCCAAACTTGGCAACGAGTATACAATATGGTTGGAGTATGTTACGAATATTTTCTGTCTGGATTATTAACATTATATCTCCTTTCAGACTTATAAAGAGAATGAATTAAAAAATATATATAAATGTTAAATGTAGAAAGTCTACAATTTGCACTTAGTGCACTCTTCTTAAAATTTGAAAACAAGATCCGCTCGATAACAGTTTATGATCAAAAATGAACATTAATTTTTACCTTTGTCTACCTCATATGGAAATATTTTTCTCCGAGCAAAAAATACCTACGTAATATAGCATATTTAATCTACTATTTAACAAAAACAATGGTCGTTAACTAATTGAGTACACAAGGAAAAATTTCCATTCATGATGCAATATTAACTTTAACTCATTCATTTTAAATGTGCAATATTCCTTATAATTTTGCATCACCACCCACACCTTCGATAGCTCAGTTGGTAGAGCGGTGGACTGTAGAGGTATCGCCACAAGACATCCATAGGTCGCTGGTTCAAATCCGGCTCGAAGGAGCTTTTTTTTTTTGTTTAAATGTTTTGCTGTTCATTTTTTGCAAACATTACTTGTTGTGGATAAAATACAGTACACAGATTTGCCTACCGAAGTTTTTTTTACTAAAGTTGCTCAACTACACTTTTTAATCATTTCAAATTTAAGCATTTCTGAATATAGATTTTACATAACACAAAAACATTCCGTCAAAAAATCCCTCTTCAAATATTCTTTTCGAAAAATCAGAGATAACAAACCCAAGGTAAGTACATAAAATTGTAGATAGTTTTACACGTATAAAGATCAACATACTTGTTCATGGTATTGATCAGAATATGAGAGTTGATATTGTATATCAGGTAGGTAAGTGAGGGCAAACCCGTCTGGCCCCAAGGCCGAGGGGAGCCTGTCTGGGTCTGCGAGGGGAATTTGACTACTCATATACTATGTACTAAAACTGGGTATATTAAATTTTGTTTAATGTAGTATATAATATGGATTTCCATTGTCGAAAGAAAAAACTATATCGACTTTTCTCTTAAATAACTGAGATAATATTAACAACATATTTAAGGATGTTAAGCCAATGGGACGGGTAAATGATAAATAAAATTTTTTAATCTCTTGGATTAGATTATTTTTAGTATGATTTTATAAATTAAAATTCACACTCACCTTCATCATCAAAGAATGAATCAGTAACGATCCGTGGCGATCTTGAGCCATCTTGAACACCTCGTATCGACATATTAACTAACTAAATTTAAACTTCACTCCATCACAAACTATATTTGGTATTCATCACCTTTGAGTACGCACTGCCTAAACGTTCACATAAAACATGTTTTTAGTTATTTTATAGAAAGAACGAGATCAAATCTTTTAATGATATTTTAGCGGTGCAGTTATTATATATTATGAGGAATTAAAGGTTACAGAAATGAGAGTCCCCTCGAACAATACGTTGAAATAAAACTGCATTGATTTATAACAGTACCATTGTAAATGTATTTTGTCTGATAACGTCAGATTATTATTGATAATGATAACAATATCTACGTTGATGTCTTGACAAAAGGAATTTACATAGCAAATTGTCATTTACAACAGTTTGCATATCAAAAGTAATTTATTTATAACAAGCTGTCGCCCGCGACTAAGTCCGCGCGCAGTAAAAAACTTAATAGTGGTATGAATTTTTTCTCGTCTTTTAAACCTTCCCTAGACCTCCACAAACATTTCAAGACTAAGATAAGATAAATCCGTTCAGCTGTTCTCGAGTTTTAGTGAGACTAACGAACAGCAATTCATTTTTATATATATATAGATTCGTTGATTAGTCACTAAGGGATTTAGTGACCTTAGTGTAGATTTCTCATACTAAATGTACACTAAGGAGGACTACCTAAAATAAATGCTGGTTAAAATAACTAACGATTTAAAAAGATTAATCCGACTAATTATAATTACCGTTTTAATACATGTATTTTTGTATATTTGTGACTGCGGTAGAAGTAGTAATCAATTTTAGAAACATCCTTTGCTATTTCATTTCGTAATTAAAAGTAAATAATTTCTTTCACGATATAAGAAAACAACAGAGCATCTGCACGTGGAAACAACGTGGATAACGTGCGTGTATAGCGCTATAATAAGTAAAAATAGATCCATGATAAGATAACGATATATGTAGTCTATATTAATTTGTTCCAACACATGTAGTTATGAAAAATAGAATAAGGCTTATTCTACGCAAACATGGGATCATAAAAATGTGTCTGAACACTATCAAAGATTATGGGGATACGCGACTGACCTCTATAAATGGACTGGCTATAAGACGTAGTATTTTGTGCCTTTTTGTGGCTGATGGTAGCGGTTTTTAGCGGTAGTGTGGGTTCAAACTAATAATATAGATATAATTAACTGTCACGTAACATCAACAGGCGGTTTAAATCGGAACGAAGCAAAAGCTATCACTTTAAAATAAGATCATTCAGTGTGATACGCTGAAATAGCGTTGCCAGACGTCCGGATAAAGCTGGACATAGGTAGGCTTTTTGATTGCGTGTCCGGCCAAAATAACGGTTGTCCCGCTTTTGTTAGGCTTTTTACATTTCCCAAACGAGTGTACCTATTAATACTGAGACAAAATCCTAAATAATGTAGGGTGTCCGACCTTTCTACCCAAATGTCCGGCCAAACTGGCTGGTCTGTCCGACTAGTAGATTTGGCGACCTGGCAACACTACACTGAAACCGTCTTTAATCAAGATCTTCCTCTACTAAAACAACCAAACAAAATTCTATTGTCACAAATCTCACATTACAAGAATCTATTTTAAAACTAAGGTGAATAACATTCATAAAACTCTTTACAGAAAGTTCAATAACATTAAATATTCGAGTTTGCCTCACCGCACAAACAAATGCGCAAAACGTTATAAATAGACTAACATTTTTCATATAATAATTTACTCGCTAAGCCATTACTTTGTGTGCTATTTCTGATACTTCGGCCGTGCCAATTCGCGAGTACACTAACGGAACCCTACGGCGCCCGTAGTGCACCAATTAGTGCCAAATCACCTGTGTCAAATGAATCCGTTATAAAAATAGCCGGTCGTCCATCAAAATAACTTTTAAATAACTAGCAATCTAAAGTGAATTAGAAGTTGAGATATGCCAGAGCACGTATTGATTCGATCACTTTGAATTTTTATTGTAGAAACGTATATTATCTTTGTACATGTATTTTTGCAGTGGAAATATAAAATACAATAACAAAAACGTGCATCACAAAGAATCAAAATGACTTGCATTTCATTTATTTACCCAGAAGTTTATTTATAAAACTGCCTGTGAACCCACACAATACGAATTTAGCAAAACTGCGTAATAATTTCGTATTGATATAAATGAGTACAGTAAAACTATATCTTACAAATATTATAAATGCGAATGTTTAGATGGATGGATGTATGGATGGATGTTAGTTTGAAGGTATCTTAATGAAATTTGGTACAGATGTAGAATATAGTCTGGAAGAACACCAAAGTTCTTTTTAATGCCGCGCTAACGGAGTCGCGGGCGACAGCTAGTATAGCACATATTGAGTTTAGTACATTATAGTGCTATCACACGAAAATCGGTAATTATTCAAACTACGCCCTATAAAAACAAACCTGAATAGTAAAACGGTAGGTTTTATTTCAAAATACTCTGTTCTATTTTTTTTTAAATATGTGTACCAGAAGTTCATATTTATTCTTCTTGAATATCGAATTAGACGTCATTACTTATGCCAATGCATTAAATGGCCATAAATCGATTTTAACCACGTTATAGCACGTGACTTTGTTATCACAATACAACAATAAATTGCCTCAACTCGGCCACAAAATGACCAACCTTGACGACTGAAAAGCGACTTGCGTTTTCTCGGACGTGAACGTTCGCGGGACGCCGGAGTAAATATAGTTGTTGCGCGGATCACGAATGAAAATTCAACACCGCATGGATCTACGTAATTTGAACTTTAAATGCACAGACATTGAGTCAATTTAATTTTAACAAAACATTACATTTACCCGCATATGATAAATTGAGAAATTTATTCAAAATTAAATTTTCATCTTCAATCTTTGCAACACTGCTGCATACAAGCATACGAACGAAAAGTTAATTTTTAAACAATTTAACTCGAATTTTCCGAGATATTATATAACGTCAAATTACGAACAAACAAATCAACCGATTTTCTGTATTTAATGCTTACAAACATTTAAGAAACACAAAATTGAATTTCTAAACGCAACAGGGGACATATACACCTCGCTCACTCGCTCCCGCCAAAACAGCTGTCAAAAAGGATTCGCGCTCACGAAGTTTTTCTTTACACTGACTATGGTCGCAGAACTGTTGTATTTACTGTCAACGTTGAAGACCTATTGGTGTAATGTTTGGACACAGACTGAGCAGTTTAGAAACGCGCTGGCGCCGGCACAACACGACACGGAATGCTTTTGTGTTTCGTACAATCACAGTCACGTCAATGATTCATCCGCTACGGACATATGTAGGTGTATATGAATTTAGAATTACACGGATTTGTATTTTATAATGAAGAAAAAGCATTTTTTTTTGGAAATGCCTAGTGTAAATTAGGATTCAAACGTAGAAAAGAGCTGCATAATTACTAGATTATTCGAATTTATGGACTACTCGTATGATTAATCTGCTTTTTTTATCTCTGAACAGAGCTAGCTTAGAAATTAAAAAATTCTACAAAATATAACTTTAAGATTATCCTTGTATCGTGGCAATATATCATTGTCCGGATTAAAAATATTACTTCTTACTTTTACTAATAATATAAATGCAAAAGTTCAAGATCGATAGATTTTTGTTACTTTATTACGCTGCGCAGACGAGGTCGCGATCAAAACCTAATAATGTATAAAAACAGAAACAACATGAATATAGACATCAAGAATTAAAACATTTCTAAATTAGGACAAGAATTAATACAAGATGTCATAGTCAAGCTTACATTTATCATAATTAACCTGTCATTATAGGAACTGGAGCGAGCGCAGTTTAATATAGACATGCGGACAGATATTAATATTTGGTAATGAGAAATAATGAGCCCGCTTGTCGCCCACACTTCTTGAGTTATCATAAGGTTACTTAGTAGATTCGACTAGACACATACACTTTCAACAGACACACTTTTCTATTACCAGCTAAGCTTCTGCCTATTTAGCTCGTATTATATTCAAACATTTTGGGGGCTCGTAGTTGCAAAACCTTTTCTTCGTAGATATATGTCAGATGGGTCCTTTACGTCCTGTAGACAATTTATAACATGTTCAAGAAAATCGTCATAATATTTTCTTTTTTTTTTATTTGTCGTTATGTCCTGATCAAAAAAGTGTCACCGTAGTTTTTGGCGCAGATTAGCGCGCATTATCCACGGCTCGTGATAACGACCTAGCCAGATATAAATATTGGTGTAAGTATTTAGCACTTTTAGTATGGCTCTAGAGTCATTTAGGTACCGAATACAAAGCACATACTTTTTAAAGTGAATATTTTAAATTAAAAAAAAATATATAAACTGCAATCGGGAAAAAATACGTATCGAATAGTAAAATAGATTCATACATATTATACACATAAATATTATATTATGCAAATCTATATAAAATTATTGCCCTCGTTGTTAGTCGGATAAAAAGATCAGAGGCAAAAGCTTAAAATAAATCCTTGAAGTGGAGCATAGAATATTTTTTCTTTTTATTTTCTTTTGTAAGCTCCGAGCGCAGTGAACAATGCTAGGTCAAGGCAAACGCCTATTGTGACATGAGAAAAGAAAAAAATAAAAATATACTACTAGAATATACACGACCAACATTCGCTGATTATTCTAAATTTCCGCCGAACAGTCGAAGTGCAATTATAATGGACGTGCGTAGGCAAAACTGAGAACTGTACAATTTAACTTCGTTAAAATATTGACAGCACACTTAAGTCTTATATTAACTGTACATTTCGACGGTACAGTTAAAACTAAAGATTGCATCTTACTCTTACTAATACTATAAATGCGAATGTTAAGATGGATGGATGGATGTTTGAAGGTATCTCCGGAACGGCTCAACAAATCTTGATGAAATTGCACAGATTGCAATTGGCACAGATGTAAAACATAGCCGGTGAGAACACATATTAAGTTTTTTTTTTAATCCGCCCGGACGAAGTCGCGTGCGACAGCTAGTAGGTTCATATATAGGATCATAGGATCATTTATTCACATTAATTTATTTCCTTATGCCTAAATGGTAAGTATCTGACAGCGTAATCGTTATCTGTCGTTATTTAAGCGATATCGAATGATGGCGCGAGCTTGTTGCTGGCCGCCTCCTGGACAACTTCTAACGAATCAACTTAAATGCAGGATTAACATTAGGGTTGCCAAAAAGTTGACTGGTGTCCATTTTTTTTTTCCACAGTTTGTCTTCGGATCTATGTTTATTTAAAGTTGACAGCCCTACGATAGCATTCATTCTTTCATAAAAAGTATCATGTTCCTGTTTATAACGAGTACAATGGATAAACGTTACATGAACAGACAACAATGAATGCGAGGAAGCTTCAAGCTTCTAATTACAGTAAATTGAGGCGTTTTAGCTTTCGTAATCGGGACTCAGTGATCTTTATGGTAACGCTGATTATAAGAAACTAGCTGTTGTCCGCGACACCGTCCGCGCGGAATTAAAAAAAAATATTAGTAGCCTATGTGTTCTTCCAGACTATTTTCTACATATGTGCCAAATTTCATCAACAACCGTTGAGCTGTTCAGGAGATACCTTCAAACAAACATCCATTCATCCATCCCTCCAAACATTCGCATTTATAATCTTAGAAGTAAGATAAGATTGAATACTTACCAACATTTGACTTTTTTTTAATACATCGACGCTGGAAAGCGTAAACGCTGTAACCCCGAAAGTATGAACTTTACAGGAGAGCCAAAAAATGATAACTCTTGAGCTGATACGCCTACAAGCATGCGGTATTTAGCAATGTTGTGTAGTTTGTGCTAACCTATAATAAAATCATTATCGTTTGATAATGGTTGAAATTATTAACGTGTGAAAAACATATTCGCGATTTCAAGGGTTACAGCGTTTATGCTTTCCAGCGTCGACATCTTTTCTCCACGAGGGCGATACGAAGCTTGCATGAATGTTTTTCTATTTCAAACTAATGATAGGAAAGTGTAACTTGATAAAAATAAAGTTTTTTTTTACCTTAACATCGGTAATATGCTTGAATATATCTTATAGGTAACTACAATGCAACTTCTTTCTGAGAGATATATGTACGTACCTAATACAAAGCAATCTGTATTTCGAGAACTTGGTGTATGTTGATTATGCAAACACGGTTACACCACCTCTACCATCTTCCTGTCTATTACCACAATAATAACAATGCTACACCTACGTATTTTAGTTATCAAGTATAGAATAATAGGTATAGATATAGAAATAATATTTTGTGATACATTTTGCAGTTAGTAAGATTTTTGGAAAACGCCAAATATTGAAAACAATAAATTTGCTAATTAAACAGGAAAAAAACAAAAAAATTGGGTACAGTTACCGGTCCTACCCTTTAAGCAATTTCTTTGACCCAATTTTTGGAGTTGATTTTCCGAAGTTGTTTTCTTCGAAATATTGTCACATACTTAAAATAGATATTAATAAAAAATATATTAAATTGGGGATATAGATGTTTTGTTTGGAAAAAAAAAATAATTGATCCTGCGTCAAATGTTTTTAATGAATCGCTGAAAACATGTATTAGAGTAAACAAATAAGAACTAACCTATACGCTTGCTGAGATGTGGAGTACTGCGTCCGGGTTCTTCTTCTTCAACGTCCACATCGAATGAAAAAGGGAAATTTTTCGTGGAACCTACGAAACCAGCCGCCATAACATTGAATATTTTATAACCTAACTTTGTCCACAAACTGCTTTAATCGCCAGTCTACATGGCGTATCGAGCGACACTGCGCGAAACGAAATGAAACGAATGTTTGTCGAATAGATTGGGCCCGCCGAGCGCAGAGTACCTTGTATGACTCACTCCACGTCTGAAAGGATTATGGCGGAAATTTTTGAACTAACTGAACTAAGTCCATTGCTACTTCATCTGTACCATAAACCATATTTCTAATGTCTCTTTTTTATAACTCCATTAGGTTTTTTCGTGTTTTATACGACGAATTGATTTTAAAAATCCTTACTTGTCTTTATTAATATTATAAATGCGAAAGTAACTCTGTGTCGCTTTCACGCCAAAACTACTGAACTGATTTAATTAAACGAAATTCGGTACACAGAAGATACTCTAGAAAGGATATATGCTACTTTTTATGGCGAAAAGAGTTTGTAAGGCAGGTTGAAAATGGGGGTGGAAATTTATATGGAAGTATCGTCATTTTTATAGTTAGAAGCTTGAAACTTAGACTGTCAATCTTACAATATTATAAATGCGAATGTTTAGATGGATGGATGGATGGATGAATGGATAGATGTTTGTTTGAAGGTATCTCCGAAACGGTTCAGCGGATCTTGATTAAATTTGGCACATGTAGAACATAGTCTGGAAGAACACATAGGATACTTATTATCTGTTTTAAAATTCCGCGCAGATGGAGTCGCGGGCGACAACTAGTTTGTTATAAAGAAAAATGACACATTATACATTAAACCTAAACAATGCCACTGCAAACTTTTAGTTTACTGCAGATATCTGAAAAGCCGTAAAATTGACTACGGCCATGGTGTTTTGCCCGTAGGTCTTAAATTTTGTAATTTGTTGGCCCAAAAAGCCGTAAAACTCGGTAATTGCAATGGGATTGGCAACACTCATATCACGTGACCGACATCGGGAAAACTCCTCACAACCTTGCGCCAGCGCCATCTTGAGGACAAACGACTCAATCACTCAGCCGTAAATCCGCCGATGTTGTATTACCATATCATATAATTCAATGTAAGTTATTTTAAACCTTATGAAATTAATATTAAATTGTTGTACGTACATAATCCTGTCGTTTTAATTACAATAAAAATTATTTTTATTACATCACAGTTATGGGTTTTTCTATCAGTTTTTTTTTATATTTCCTACTGGCAATTTGGTTTTCTCATTATTCCCAGTAAATCCCGAAATGGTTTACAAAACATCTGTCTTTATTGCCGTATAAGTTTGTTACAGTCAGCTTCATAAATATAGTGGCAGTCAAGATATCCAAATATATAGGAACACCTAAAGTGATCAATTATATAAGTACAACCAAAGTCATCAAATTAATTGAAGCATCCACTCTGCTCAAAAAGATCGAAGCGTTCACATCGTCATATATATGAGTACATTCAAAGTGCCCATAATTATAGTAACAGACAGAGCGTCAATAGTAACGAAGCATCGAAAGTATGCAAAAATATCGTAACACTAGACAAAATTGAACTCTATCTCTATTCACTTAAGATACACTTTGAAATATACTACTTCTGTTAAATTCATTTGACATTTTATAATCAAAACATTTTTTTGCTATTTACTACAAGTTTACGTTCCGCATGGCAGATACTAGATAGATAAGCAATATCAAATTTTAATTTGTCACCATATATGCCAGTTTGGCCTTACGGCTTAACTGTTCGCTGTAATACGCAGTTTTGGCGATTCGAATCCCAAACTTTTTTTTACATTTTTTAAGGTTTTTAATTTTATTATCAAAGCGTTATATAAAATTGAACTTTATCGCAACAATTATTGGTTACAATAGTAGTCGAATACGACATCTTTAAAAATTAAGGAACCACAATATTCCTTGTCCCTTTTTTTAACCGAGTCGTCATTAGCATGTTTTTTTATTGTTCACGTTTGTTCTTGTAAGTTTCGTCATTTAATTCCGCGCGGACTATGTCACTGGCGACATCGAATACGTGTAATAAATCTATGCTTGGAAAATTCTACTGCAACCGGACTGAAGATACCTAACAGTAAGAGAAAAATAATTTGATACAAATTGTCAATTAATTTAACAGAATTTGTATACTTTCAAAGTGTATTTCAAGGATATGGATATACGAGTAGAATTCAATTTCAATGATCGCAATGACAAGTGAAAACACTCTCCGCCCACTCGCTTTATTCCGAGATGGCCGAACCTAATCGTTATTAATTTTATATAAATATTTAATACCCCAAAAATTAAAATTTAAAATTGTTTTTGTTAAGTAAAAAACATATTCTAAGTACATTACCAGATTTTTCCTTTTCATTAAAAAAACAAGCTCTATATGTGATTGATAATATTGAAAAATAAAAACCTTGTAAGCCTGGGATTCGAACCATTAAACTTACGTACTGCGGCGAAAATAGTAAAACACTGAAACTAGCACATATTGTGACATAGTAAAATTTGATATTACTTACTAGCTTTTACCCGCGACTTTGTCCGCGCGGAATAAAAAAAATGCTCACAAGATAAAAAGTTCCTATGTCCGTCTCCTAGTTCTAAGCTATCTCCCCATCAATTTTCAGCTAAATCAGTTGACCGATCTTGAGTTATAAACAGTGTAACTAACACGACTTTCTTTTATATATATAGATAGATTAGGTATCTGTCATGTATCGTCAATTTATAAATTTTAAACTTTATAATAATGAGAAGAAAAATTTTGGGTTGTCCGATAAGTTCGTGCCCATTTTTAAGGGAAGTTTTAAAGGCCCTTAAGTTTTGGAATACGTCTTTTAAATTATATTTGTTCGATTTTATTGCAAAACGTCATATGTATTTCGGCAAAAATTAAGTGAATCAGTTTTTATAAAACTGATAGAAAAGAACGAATCGTGCCCTACCATTTGTCAAAATATGGCTGAAGTTATCCTCGTTTAGTATGTACTAGCTTTTACCCGCGACTCCGTCCGCGCGGACGCGCGGAGGAAAATAGAAAACGGGGTAAAAATTATCCAATGTCCGTTTCCTCGTTCTAAGCTACCTGCCCACCAATTTTCAGTCAAATCGATTCAGCCGTTCTTGAGTTATAAATAGTATAACTAACACGACTTTCTTTTATATATATATATATATATAGATGTGTTTTCTAAACATGTCATATGTTTTCAATAATTGTAATATATTCGTCTATTCTAAGCTACCTATTAAAAATCGGAACGAACTTATTAGACAACCTATTATGTTGATACAAAGCGTCAAATGAATGTAACAGAAGTAGTATATTTCAAAGTGTATCTTAAGTGAATAGAGATAGAGTTCAATTTTGTCTAATGTTACGATATTTTTGCATACTTTCGATGCTTCGTTACTATTGACGCTCTGTCTGTTACTATAATTATGGGCACTTTGAATGTACTCGTATATATGACGATGTGAACGCTTCGATCTTTTTGAGCAGAGTGGATGCTTCAATTAATTTGATGACTTTGGTTGTACTTATATAATTGATCACTTTAGGTGTTCCTATATATTTGGATATCTTGACTGCCACTATATTTATGAAGCTGACTGTACATTCCTTCTACTTAAGATTTTTATATAAACTTGTCTGTGTTACTACGACTGACAACAATTTGTGTTGGTTAATTTTTTTTAAAGTAAAAGAAATAAAAATATGCTTACACCGAGATAGAAATTTCACACGATGAATAGATGAAAATAACGTCAAAAGTCTAGGTACTCGTGTTGGCTGTCGAATCAAGTACAGTCAGCTTCATAAATATAGTGGCAGTCAAGATATCCAAATATATAGGAACACCTAAAGTGATCAATTATATAAGTACAACCAAAGTCATCAAATTAATTGAAGCATCCACTCTGCTCAAAAAGATCGAAGCGTTCACATCGTCATATATATGAGTACATTCAAAGTGCCCATAATTATAGTAACAGACAGAGCGTCAATAGTAACGAAGCATCGAAAGTATGCAAAAATATCGTAACACTAGACAAAATTGAACTCTATCTCTATTCACTTAAGATACACTTTGAAATATACTACTTCTGTTAAATTCATTTGACATTTTATAATCAAAACATTTTTTTGCTATTTACTACAAGTTTACGTTCCGCATGGCAGATACTAGATAGATAAGCAATATCAAATTTTAATTTGTCACCATATATGCCAGTTTGGCCTTACGGCTTAACTGTTCGCTGTAATACGCAGTTTTGGCGATTCGAATCCCAAACTTTTTTTTACATTTTTTAAGGTTTTTAATTTTATTATCAAAGCGTTATATAAAATTGAACTTTATCGCAACAATTATTGGTTACAATAGTAGTCGAATACGACATCTTTAAAAATTAAGGAACCACAATATTCCTTGTCCCTTTTTTTAACCGAGTCGTCATTAGCATGTTTTTTTATTGTTCACGTTTGTTCTTGTAAGTTTCGTCATTTAATTCCGCGCGGACTATGTCACTGGCGACATCGAATACGTGTAATAAATCTATGCTTGGAAAATTCTACTGCAACCGGACTGAAGATACCTAACAGTAAGAGAAAAATAATTTGATACAAATTGTCAATTAATTTAACAGAATTTGTATACTTTCAAAGTGTATTTCAAGGATATGGATATACGAGTAGAATTCAATTTCAATGATCGCAATGACAAGTGAAAACACTCTCCGCCCACTCGCTTTATTCCGAGATGGCCGAACCTAATCGTTATTAATTTTATATAAATATTTAATACCCCAAAAATTAAAATTTAAAATTGTTTTTGTTAAGTAAAAAACATATTCTAAGTACATTACCAGATTTTTCCTTTTCATTAAAAAAACAAGCTCTATATGTGATTGATAATATTGAAAAATAAAAACCTTGTAAGCCTGGGATTCGAACCATTAAACTTACGTACTGCGGCGAAAATAGTAAAACACTGAAACTAGCACATATTGTGACATAGTAAAATTTGATATTACTTACTAGCTTTTACCCGCGACTTTGTCCGCGCGGAATAAAAAAAATGCTCACAAGATAAAAAGTTCCTATGTCCGTCTCCTAGTTCTAAGCTATCTCCCCATCAATTTTCAGCTAAATCAGTTGACCGATCTTGAGTTATAAACAGTGTAACTAACACGACTTTCTTTTATATATATAGATAGATTAGGTATCTGTCATGTATCGTCAATTTATAAATTTTAAACTTTATAATAATGAGAAGAAAAATTTTGGGTTGTCCGATAAGTTCGTGCCCATTTTTAAGGGAAGTTTTAAAGGCCCTTAAGTTTTGGAATACGTCTTTTAAATTATATTTGTTCGATTTTATTGCAAAACGTCATATGTATTTCGGCAAAAATTAAGTGAATCAGTTTTTATAAAACTGATAGAAAAGAACGAATCGTGCCCTACCATTTGTCAAAATATGGCTGAAGTTATCCTCGTTTAGTATGTACTAGCTTTTACCCGCGACTCCGTCCGCGCGGACGCGCGGAGGAAAATAGAAAACGGGGTAAAAATTATCCAATGTCCGTTTCCTCGTTCTAAGCTACCTGCCCACCAATTTTCAGTCAAATCGATTCAGCCGTTCTTGAGTTATAAATAGTATAACTAACACGACTTTCTTTTATATATATATATATATATAGATGTGTTTTCTAAACATGTCATATGTTTTCAATAATTGTAATATATTCGTCTATTCTAAGCTACCTATTAAAAATCGGAACGAACTTATTAGACAACCTATTATGTTGATACAAAGCGTCAAATGAATGTAACAGAAGTAGTATATTTCAAAGTGTATCTTAAGTGAATAGAGATAGAGTTCAATTTTGTCTAATGTTACGATATTTTTGCATACTTTCGATGCTTCGTTACTATTGACGCTCTGTCTGTTACTATAATTATGGGCACTTTGAATGTACTCGTATATATGACGATGTGAACGCTTCGATCTTTTTGAGCAGAGTGGATGCTTCAATTAATTTGATGACTTTGGTTGTACTTATATAATTGATCACTTTAGGTGTTCCTATATATTTGGATATCTTGACTGCCACTATATTTATGAAGCTGACTGTACAAGCGAAGAAGTTAAATCGGCATTGTTATTAGTAATATAGGCAGAAAACAAAAAAATGATATACTTAACAGAAACAACAAAAGGAGACAAGAAAAGTATTTATCTGTTCAGTGTTCGGTAAGATTAATCCATAGCGTACTTTATAATATACAGAATACTTACTTTCCATTTTTTATTATTTTTTTTACCATTCTCCATACTGCATAATCTCAACTATTTGTTTAACCTTTTCTTGTCTCAGATATTGAGTCGCAAATTTTTTCACATCCTTATCCCATATTTCTCTTTATATTTAATACATTCTAATCTGAAACTTTACATTGACACATCCCTTTTAACTTTTATATTGTCTTTTCTTCTTGCATTAAAAGAAAAAAAATTGTGATATTTTTCACCACAATAAAGCACCTTTTATTTTTCTTGACAATAGGGTTTGTAAATTTTTTTTTTTCCGAAATCCCCTAACATATGTAGGTCAGAGACTATGTGACTGTAAATTGATATTACATCTTATTAAATATATAGTAGTTTTGTATTTATAAATGATTAAAGACCTTGATATATTTCCATTTGCAGTAGTGAGGAAAAGTTGAAACAAGAAAATACCGAAACTAATACATGGGATGATTATGATTGTTTTAAAATATCACAAGAGAACTTCTTTCCAGCTAAAGTTATGGATTTAGATACACAAAAAATTATTATTACTAGATTTCTGAACTTTTACGTTGGAGGAAAGGTTCCAAAAGGTTTGCGTGTTTCAGATTTACTTTTTGCAGTAATATCTATTATTCCACTAACTTCTGACACTGAAGAATTTATTTGGCATGAAAATGAGTATAGAGATGATGGTTTTTTGTTTTTCTTGACACCTGAAGAAAAGCTAAACAGTGATTTTAAAAATATAGCAAAAAAAGCAAATAAAACTTATATTGACACAATCGAAGACAATAATAGTAATATTATTGAATCAGATTCAAATAAATTCAGTGATTATGAGAGTAAAAACGATGTTGGTGCGCCGTCATGTGATGAAAAAGCACCGAAATGTGAGGAACAAGATGACACTAGCGCCAGTGATAACAACTCTGATGACAATCTGAAGAAAACTTTATCTTATGTGTCAATAAAATGGCGCGGATTGAAAACATCATTTGTATCATCATGTGAAATAACATCAAAGCAATACGGCCCTGTTGAAAACTCAGCTTTCATATCTTCATGCAATAAATTATTGATTGAATGGGACGAATCGAAAGAATCTAGAATAATAATAAAATGGTTTTTCGGTATCATAGCTTTAACTCTAATGAGAGGAATTGTTAAAGGAAAAAAGAATATAATTAATACATTTAAGAGTAAAAATTTTCTTAATAAAATAAGATTTATAAACTCTTATATAACTTATACAACTCCACAGGAACGCTGCGTCGAGAGATGTTGCAAAGAAATGATGCTCAGAGAAAGTCACAACAAAGTGATGTTTGCTAAAATAATATTTAATTCATTCCGTATTGATGTCTTACAACGTAAACTTTTTATCTCAAACAATTATGGATTGTACAATGTTTTTAGAATGTGTGTGGTTGACCACACTGCATACTGTGATATGGGCATCATAAATTTGTTAAAATCCATTTACGGATATGTCTACAGTATCAACTTTTCAATCATTTTGTCAGATTTAAAAGATGAAGAAATCAACGATAGCATGGAGCAGGTTAGGAATTTTATATTAAAATACATGAAAAAGGAAGAGTGTTTTACATATCACTGGGCGCGTTATTTTGATTCAACGCAATTTGAGTACTTGTCTTGCAGCAAGAGTTACGCAACTGCTGTGTTGCTGGCTGTGTTTATTGAGAAATTGATGGGCAAGTCAGACGTGTGGCGCTCTGGCTGGGTGAGGATGCAGCAGGTTGATCTCGACAGATACAAACAGCTTGGAGAACAACTGTATAAACAATATGAATGCAAAACAAAAGGTACCTTACAAATGTTTTTTTCGTGGCTATCTAGTGAAACAATCTGTGATGGTATTTCCTAACCAATACTACTTAGGGACTTATTACAAAGTGAGCATACTGTTTCCTTAAAGGCTGGCAATTCATCTGCAGTTACTCTGGTGTTACACATGTCCATGAGAGTCATTAATAACCTCCCCCTTTCTCTAATAAAAAAAATAAAATGAAGATACATTACTTTAGAAACACCTATTTTACTGTCAGGTTTAAAAAATCCTCAAAAAAAAAGGACTATACTTAATGTATAATTTCAGTGTTTATGCTAGTATTTTGTGTTCTATTCTCATTTATGTTTGTTCATACTATGCTACTCCTAGGTTGAGATGATATCTATACAATGTATTTATAAATAATTTACATAAGTTAATATATTTAAGCAAGTGAGCCTACATGTCATTGTATCAAATTTTAGAAGTTTTAAATTTTATGATAAAAAGGACAAGGAGTTTGTAACAAAAATAAAACAGGATACAGATACTGTCTACAATGTCTGAATTCAAGTGTTTTAAGCTTGCTAATTTATTTTAATTAACAGTAAATTAATATTTAGTTATTGTGGAGTTTTATTTAAATTACACTAAGACTGATACATTGCTTATTCACTTCTGTGCTGCCTGCTCATCGATGGGGTCCAATTTGGGTTCTTCAAACTTGAATGAGGGGAATGCTGTCATATCCACCCCAGAACCACCACCATATTGTCGCTCAAGCTTCTCCAATTCTGACTTTAGTTCCTTCTGAATGGCTGGGCTTGGATCAACAAGTTTACCACCACTGTCAAAACAATGTTAAAACTTTAGTGCTTTAAAATACAATGCATTACAAAAAAATCAAAGCACCTTAGACACAAGATAGTATGTAGTTAAAAAAGGGGTAGCCCTTGAACACCATAATTATTATTAATTTTAGATTTGTTTTATTCAAAAGCGCTCAGAGTAGTGTTTATTCATTTGTACTGATTTTTCTATAAAGATTAGAATAATTTTAATGATACTTCAAGATTTAAAGAAATATAAATGAAAATACTTACGCGCTCTTCTGTTTGTATTCCCTGATCTTGTCAAGAAACAATTGTTGAATTGGGTCGGAAGCTTTTTGTGCTGCAGCAAGGTTTCTTGTGATAACGATTGAGGATCGAGTTACCCTTAGGCCACCGAGAAGAGAGGAAGAAAGCATCTGAAACAGTAAAACATAACCTTAAAATGTTACATAACTTTGTAATTTTTTATAAATATTCGTAACCGGAATACAGTGTACTTGTTTTCAGAAATTACATATGTAATATTATTTTAAAATAATATTAAGATACCTTTGAGAATGCGTTATTACAAGACAGAAAAATTTATTCCAATGAAAATTAGTTTTGACTTGACAGTTCAAGTTCAATCAATCGATGGCAGCAGTGCAGAGGCAAAGAGCCTCAAAGAGTAAAGCTATTCCTTTCAGTCAGAAAGTTATATTTATTTTTGCTTAAAAGAAAAGATAAGTAAAGTGAGTTTTATCCTATCCTGAGCGTTTAAGATTGGGTGAAATTTTCAAAACATTTATAACTCACTTTCAGTGGCTTAATATGTGTTAGTTTTAGCCCAAAAAGTACATTGTCTATCTAGGATTTGAATCTTTACTCTTTTTGCGAGTTTGGCAACTGTCACTAATTAAGTGTTTTTATTGATAGATGTCAATGCTATTCACAGAGTACTTTGTATTATAGGAAATAGAGACCTATCTTGATGTGTCAAACGAGTAGTACGTAGCAGCGCCGTCTGTACGCAAGTTTTGAAACTACTAACCTCGTGAATATATGTATAACCAGGTACCTACCTATAGATGCATACATACTATGAATCAGCGTTCGGAACCGTACGATAATTATCGTACACATACGATAATTTTGTGCCTACATACGATGTACGATAGCATATTATTATCGTACGCAGATTGTACGATAATTTCTATCATGATGCAAAATTTGAGAATTTATATTATTTCACTCATGCGTTGATAGTCTAAACCGCAGTAGCATGATTTTATTTTGTCCAATAAAATCTTGAGAAAATACCGGGAAATACAAGTTCTTTAGTCCTATTGGTCCTTACGATCCGCTCTACTAAGTTTCACCACTGCCAATACTGTAACTTTATCCAGCGCCTGCTGTACACGCTTTCTTATTGGTTAGTATAGCATCTACCAATGCGAACAAGAGAATATAAGTTCGATATTTCGATTATGTTCACACTTCATATGTATCGTATATTTTGTGCAGAAAAGTTGGCAGTTATTTCGTTATATTATTATGATTATATGTCCGTATTCGCTCTGACAAACGGAATTATTCAAATTAAGTGAAGAAAGAAGTAATTTTCTAGAGCAGCAAAATTTTGATCATACACTCGGAGTGATTGTACGATAATTTCGATCCATGTACGATAATTTTACGCCCCTGGTACGATAGTCAGTCCACTTCAAGTTGCTAACGCTGCTGCGCTTCGGCTCGGGTAGACATTTGTCGGAACTCTTTGCAATGACAGGCTTTCCGCACTCGTAATGAAATATACTATAATGCATTCATACTTGTCTCTTATACTAATGTGTACATTCTATAAATGTATAGTCAAATTACTATTTTAAACAAGTGTCGCCACATAAGTGTGAAATTAGTATGTATCATTTTGGTATGGTTAACTGTTAACGATTAACTTTAACTTGCGTTAAATTTTCGAGAATTTAACGCTTTAACGATTAACGAAGTTAATTTTTTAATTAACGAATTAACGAAGTTAACTTTTCGATTAACTGTGCCCACCTGTGATTAAATATAATAAGACCGATGAATCACTTAGGATAACATTTAGAGTTAGATTTAGATAAATGAGAGGTTACTAGACTGCAGTTGCTTATCAAGATATTGAGAGCGTTGCTAAATGAGTAAGGATTACCTATGTCCCATATATAAGAGAACTGCAGTGATCTAGTATTGAGTACTTCGATGTCTGCGTGCGCGACCGCGAGCTTGGCGCCCCCGTCCGCCTGCTACGACAGCGAGCGCACCGGCCGCCGCGCTCCCGGCTCGCGGTATACATTCACCGTGTGACAGCTGCTCCTTTCCACCGGCGGTATTGATGGCAATTCCGAATAATATATCTGATACATATCTACCGCATTGTTTTGTAATATGTTATGCTCCATACTCTAAAATATGACGAGAATTGTATATATGCAGAAGAAACCGTTAGAGTTCTAATTGTAATGTTTACTAACATGTCCGAGGTGCATAACAGCATGAATGTATGCGTCGTCCTTTTCTATCTTACGACGATATCGTTGTGTGGCTTCAGGGTCATTCATGTTTATATCCTTAGGCCAGCCACCTTCGACATGGTTTATACCTGAACTTGTATACTCCGCTCTAAAAGTTACCAACAATACCAAGTATCTTACTAATATTAAAAATGCGAATGTTTAGATGGATGGACAGGTGTTTGAAAGTATCTCTGAAACGGCTCAACGGATCTTTATGAAATTTGGCATAGTCTTTAATAAGACAGTCTTTTGTCATAAGAACATAGTCTGGAAGAACACATAGGCTACTTATTACGTTTTTTTTAATTCCACGCGGACGATAGCTAATTATATTATAAAGTTAATTTGTAACGAATTAATTGTGAGACTATTAACAAATTTGAATTACTTGTAAGTTACAATTATATCATTATTCCTTTCGTCATTTTTTTATAAAATATCGAAAATTTTAATTGGGGCTTTATAACAATTATGTTACAATTACACATACAAATACATTACCTTGTTGAATTAACCCAGTTTTCGGACATATTCGGAGCATTTTGTACGGCGACATGTACAGGATTGCGTAGTATATAATTTTTATACTGACTAGGATTGCATGGAATACTGACACACATTTCAGGGCCATAATCTTCGAATAAAGTTTGTTTTCCAAACTCTTTTCTCTTCCTTGTATATTCATAA